>NC_135828.1:4332208-4562208 GCF_964213995.1 Mustelus asterias | reverse complement strand
TGTCCATGTTTGGACCAAGGCTGTGATGAAGAGGCAGGTAATCCTGACGGAACCCAAACTGAGCATCAATGAACAAGTTGTTGCTGAGTAAGTGCCATGTGATAGCTATGTTGACGACATCTTCCATCACGTTGCTGAAGATTGAGAGTAGATGGTAATTGACCAAGTTGGATTTGTTCTGCTTTTTGTGTTGAGTATGTACCTCTTCCAATTTAAGCCCTGGCTCCCAGGTATTAGTAAAAGGCCTTTGAAGAGTCAACAGAACTTTGTCGTTTCTGGTCGCTTACCAGGTGGTCCACCCGGTTTCATTCCTTTCTTTGTAGATTTTGTAGCGGTTGGAGAGAACTAAGTGGCTTGCTAGGCCATTGCAGAGGGCATTTAAGAGTCAGCCACATATTGTATTCAGCCACATTCTGTATGCTGGACCCTAACCCAGTGGATTACGTTTCGTACTTGCTGTGTTTATACCTGTCTACAATGCCTTCTCCAGCTATTCATCATTTTGCAAATATGGTTTCCATGGTGAGTTGCTGCACACTCAAACTTGTTTTCTCCATTCATTCCTTACTGAAGGATATTTACGGATGTGAATTATATTCATGCAGCCACAGCGTTTCTCTCTGCGGACCTCGCGTTGGCTCAATGGTGCAACGCTCGATCCTGAGGCACTCTTAATGCAGACTTCACACTCCAGCTGCCAACAGTCCACTTCCTGTAAAGGCCTGTCTACAAAGTCGGCTCTCGAGGGTACGATGTATTGTGTGATTTAGTTCCAGAGTAAATCAACCTCTCTCCTCTGCAGAATATTTTTATTTCTAGTTCCAGTAGAAGACAGTCGTGGCGCGGCTGGTCGAGTTTCACTCATTGGCAGTGGGTGTGCCCATGTGACTGCCTCTCATCCACTGTTGGAAGTGAGCTGTGGCCTTGACTCAGACTAATGGGTATCAAAGGGGCAATTTCCTCCTTCGCAGCGAACGGGATTTGAGCACAGAAAGGAAAGGAAAAATCTTTTAACTCATAAAGAATCCGGTTTCCGAAGTCCAAAACTCCAAAGAAGTGCAGTTTAGATGGAGCGGCCATGATAAATTTCCCATTAGTGTCCCAAGATGGTCAGTGACTGCTGTGGGATTAGGGGGATAAATATGTGGGGTTACGGGAATGGGGCAAGGTTGTGGGACTGGTTAAGATGCTCAGTTGGAGAGTCGGTGCAGACTCGATGGGCCAAATGGCCTCACTGTAGGGATTCTATGATTCTATAGGGAAAAAAAAGAAATCACAAAATCACAGTTTAGTAGCAATTTCTGGATTGTCTAACAGTCACCATGGAAACACGGTGAAATATTGCAAAGCAAGTGGCAAACTTTGATGAATTTATTTAATGTCTGCTGTTGGCTTGTTAGCAACCCTGCTGGCTAATTGAACAGTTAACCTTTGTGGGAAAGTTCTCCAATCAAATCACAAACAGGTCTCGTCCGTTCAAAGAATTTGTTTAAAATAAAAACTTAACCTTGTGAATAAATTGCAGGATGGCATCAGTTGGGAGCCAATTAGCTCATTATAATTTAATTTGTTTTGGGAAAGTCTCAAATCTGAAGACGTTTGTTTCATGGTAAGTTCTAATCATACAACAATGCTGTACAGGAAATAACTAGCTGGTTCTTTTAGCCTGTCTTGTAGAGCATGATACTGTCATGATTCAGACCCCCCAGAGCCACCTTTTGGCATCTGCCAAGAGAGGTGAAATACCTGGAAACCCCCATCGAGGTGGTCGAAACTAGCCCGGAAGACCACATCAATTCTGCCTTACGTTATTCAGCACTTACCTTTCGTATGATGTGCCTCCTGGCGCAAGATGGAACCCAACCAGCTTTCTTTTGAAGGTATAGAATCAATTAGCATTGAGAACTTGAGTCAACAACTTAACCCTTCATCCAGTATTCTCTGGGAAGAGGAGGGCCAACCAGCAACACAACGCAACACTCAAGTACATCCTCAATGTAAAATAGCCAGAACCATTTGCAGATCATTCAAAATGTCCCACGGTCATTTCCAGAAGTTACTGATTCACTGTCAATGATGTACATCAAGTTGTACTGAGAACTGCAAATCATACTTCACATTGACAATGTCAATCCCTCATCAAGAATAGAAGGTGAATACTCCAGTTACATCTTCCATGTGATTTCATACTGTGATCTGCTTGGGTCAATCACCACAATGTTCCTGTGTGATTGGCCAAGATTGTGACATCAAGCACATACACATGTTCTAGTTAAGCAAGCTGTAATGACTTCAAGTAGGCCATTGAGGTTGGCCTATTGGAGTATGAACTCCCTGATGAAGGATCTACCACCGCGTCCTCGCCCATCTCCCGGAAACACCTTGGCGGGCCTTGTTGCCACCAGGCAGCGGAGGTCCCCATTGGAGGTCCCTCTGTGGAGGGATCTCCCCCCACTATCTTGGGGACCTGGGGTGGAGGGTGCTGCACGCAGCAGTACCGTACAATCGTAGTTTGTACTGGTTCATTGGCTCCCAAGCGTGCCCTTTTTGCAACCTTGTGGATTCCATGGACCATGTTTATGTTCTGTCTTATAGGCTGCACAACCTTTTCAGTTTCCTGAAAAACCTTTTATTGATGTTTTGCTTGCACTTCAGTCCCACGCTCCTGATCTACGGGCACCCGGTGCGGAGGAGGGCAGGGAAGGAGGAGGACCTCCTCGTGAACCTGCTCCTGGCCTGGCAAGACATGCCATTTACAGGTCCAGGCAGAGGTGATCAATGGGGTTCATCCAACCTGAGTGTCTGCCCCTCTACCGTGGCTATATTCGCGGCCGGGTGTCCCTGGAGAGGGAGCACGTGGTGTCTGAGGGCACAGTTGACGCCTTTCATGCCTGCTGGGCACCGCAGGGACTGGGGTGTATTAGTGTATTTAATCACATTTTAATTTGATGTTTTAAGTTTACTTTCGGCTTTGTCTTTTGTTTCGGGCAGTTCCCCTCCTTTTAGGGAGCTGCCCATTTTTGAGTGTCCTTAAGTTAGTTTGACTTCGTTTATTTGGTTTAACTCAAAAGATATCCCTGATTAAGGATCCAATTGATGGGTCAATCAGGGAGTCTTTGCCTTGTACTTAACCGGGCGTGTCAGTACCTCTGGCACTCCTGGAGGTAGACTGCTGACTGCGAGCACTCTGTGTACTGCTGTTAGAGTTTGTAAATAAAGGGATTCAGGTGAAGGAACTTCTGCCTCCAAAGACGTATTACACAAGCACTACCCTCTAGGGAACTCGGAGGTTATTCACATTGGAAGCAAAAACAAGAAGGCAGATTGCTACCTGAATGGGTGTAAATTGGGACAGGGGAGTGTGCAGCGGGACCTGGGTGTCCTTGTGCACCAGTCGCTGAAGGTAAGCATGCAGGTGCAGCAGGCGGTAAAGAAGGCAAATGGTATGTTTGAGAATATTATCTCCTTAAACCTGCACAAAAAGATTCCACGCCACAAATGTCAACCAGCGAATCAGGCAAAAATCGAAGATCATTAAATTATTTCTAATTAAGAAAAAGTCAAAGGAGAGAATCTGTGAGACCACATGAGGTTTAGGGTGAGGTTGTCACATTGAGATTACTGGTGGGTTGGTTTCTTACTCTGCCTTTGAACAGGGAGGTTGTGACAAATGTTTGGGGGCACATTCTTCTCAGTGTCGATATGACTGCCTGGTGCCAAATCACATCCATCAAATAGTTGTGGAAAGTTCAGGCCGAGGTTCTCAGTGTAACAAAGCTCCAGCTATCTTACACAATGCACGCACCTTAACTCCTTCACAGTTCAAAGTGTTGTTTTGAATTGTAGCATTTCTTTCAATGATCACGAGGGGTCACGGGCTCAAGGTGAGAGGGGCGAAGTATAACTCAGATATCAGAGCGATGTTTTTTACACAGAAGGTGGTGGGGGCCTGGAATGCGCTGCCAAGTAGGGTGGTGGAGGCAGGCACGCTGACATCGTTTAAGACTTACCTGGATAGTCACATGAGCAGCCTGGGAATGGAGGGATACAAACGATTGGTCTAGTTGGACCAAGGAGCGGCACAGGCTTGGAGGGCCGAAGGGCCTGTTTCCTGTGCTGTACTGTTCTTTGTTCTTTGTTCTTTATGACTGCAATATTGAAGACAAAGATCCAATATCACAAGAACTATTTACAGGTGGAATAACAAGCCTTAAGCACTCCATGTAATTGTTTAGAATCACTGGAACAATCCCTCGCACATACAGAAAGAAGCACCATCTTGATCACCAGTATTATCCTACTGATTGGCTCTGGTACCCATTGTACCCTCTCCATTGCCAATTTATCCCCCCTGAGGTGTAGCACCCAGGACTGAACACCGCCCAAAAGAGAAAACATTGGAAAATCTCAGCAGGTCTGGCAGCATCTGGAAGGAGAGAAAAGAGCTGACGTTTCGATGACCCTTTGTCACTGCTGTAGGTGGGAAACCACGGTTGGGGAAGAAGGAGCACATTTTAGAAGCACCACTGTGGAAGGTGGCATCGTCACTCAAATGGGCTCTGACAACAGGCTCCGTAAAGCTGAAACATCACTCCCTACCTTTTGTATTGAAGTCAGCTTTGAGATAAAGACCAACATCCTGTTTGTTCTTTTTTTCAATCACTATTGTGGTGCTGTTAGGGGATATGGAGCCAGGGCAGTGATTTGGAGTTTGGTCAAAGAGCCACTGCAATCTCATTCAGCAGGCTGGAGGGGCCAAATGTCCTCCTCCCTGTTGCTACATTCCTCAGGTCCTCAGTGGATGTCCCCATATTTCAGCATCTTCGCTCAGCTCCTCTGTCTCTTTCTGATCTTATAGAATCATAGAATCCTACAGTGCAGAAGGAGGCCATTCGGCACATCGAGTCTGCACCGACCCCAATCCCACCCAGGCCCAATCCCCATAACCCCATGCATTTACTCTAGCTAGTCCCCCTGACACGAAAGGGCAATTTTAGCATGGCCAATCCGCCTAACCCGCACATCTTTGGACTGTGGGAGAAAACGAGAGCACCCGGAGAAAACCCATGCAGACACAGGAAGAACGTGCAGACTCCACACAGACAGTGACCCTGGGAATCGAACCCAGGTCCCTGGCGCTATGAGGCAGCAGTGCTAACCACTGTGCCACCGTGCCGCCCCGAAAGAAGATGATTTTCAACATTGCAATGTGGGTAGAATTGGACTTTTAAAAAGTACCTGGATGAGCACTTGGCCATAACATTCAAGGCTACGGGCCAAGTGCTGGCAAGTGGGATTAGGTGGGCAGGTCAGGGCATTTCATGCGTCGGTGCAGACTCGATGGGCTGAAGGGCCTCTTCTGCAATGTAGGATTCTGTGACTTGACTACACTGAGAAATTCTACAGCAATCGATGCAAACACATGTATAGACTCAACAATATTGTATCCACAACACAACCCCCCCCCCCCTCCTGGTGTAACTTCTGTCCAGTTTTACAGTGCTGTCCTGTTAATAACTGCAGCACAGTAGAGTTTAGTTAGACTAGGATCAGTGTTAATTCAGCCGACACTTGGGAAAAACTTTAAAAAGAAACAAATTGTGGTCACTAAACTGTCTGGCATATTGTTATCCTGCGATATGGTATAATTCCTGTGACATGCAGCATTCAGCAAAGGTCAGGACGCACATCATCATCACTGTTTAATCCCTGGTAGCATTCAGGGTCTGCCTTCATTGGGCAATGGTGACCTACAGCACACAGACTCTCAGGGATTAATAAATATCAAGACTGCATTAAACATGGGCCATAACAGACTCGATTCAATAAGTTAGATTACAGATCCAGACAGCCAAGGCTGGGAGCAGCAAATCCCACAACGCAAGGCGCAATGTCTATCCGTGAAAACTGGGATAATAAGGCTGGTGTTGAACGGTGAATCCGAAGAGTGGAAGATTATGTTGATCATCTAATTTCGACTTGCTGTTCAGTTCATATCAAGACAGGGAAGGCTACTCCCAGGAATCAGCCTGGTAAACCTTCACTGCACTCCCTCTATAGCAAGAACATCCTTCCTCAGATACGGACACCAAAACTGCACACAATACTCCAGGTGTGGCCTCACCAACGCCCCATACAATTGCAGCAAAACATCCCTATCCCGATACTCAAATCCTCTCGCTATGAAGGCCAACATACCATTTGCCTTCTTTACTGCCTGCTGTACCTCTACACTTGCTTTCAGCGACTCATACATGAGGGCAGCAAGGTCTCATTGAGTATCCACCAAATTTCCAGCTCTCACATAGAATCATAGAATCCCTACAGTGTGGAAGGAGGCCATTCAGCCCATCGAGACTGCACTGACACCAATCCCACCCAGCCCCTATCCCCATATCCCCTTGCATTTACCCTAGCTAGTCCCCCTGACACTAAAGGGCAATTTAGCATGGCCAATCCAACTAAGCCGCACATCTTTAGACTGTGGGAGGAAACCGGAGCACCCGGAGGAAACCCACGCAGACACGGGGAGAATGTGCAAACACCACACAGACAGTGACCCAAGGCTGGGAATCGAACCCAGGCCCCTGGCGCTGTGAGGCAGCAGTGCTAATCACTGTGCCACCGTGCCGCCCACATTGGCACAGGAGGAGGCCATTCAGCCCCTCAAGACTACTCCGCCATTCAACTAGATTGTGACTGATAATCAACTTAACTTCATTTTCTTGCCTTTGCCCCTTCACTGCCACCCCCCACCCCCCCCCCCCACCCCACCCCCCGCTCCCCCCCCCCCCCCCCCCCCGCCATACTTCGTCCAGTAAAAGTTTATCAAAAGCAAAACAAATGCTGAAAATCTGAAATATTGAAACAGAAAATGCTGGAAGTATGGAGCAAGCCTGATAGTATCTGTGGAGTGAGAAACAGAGTGAATGTTCCCTGTCATTGACCCAATTTTTAATGTTAAAAGTATATCAATTTCAGTCTGGAAAGCTCCTCTGATCCCAGCACTATCGGACTTTTGGGGAATCGAGAAACAGTTCCAGATCTCCACGGCCCATTGTGTGAAGAAGTGATTCATGACTTCCCTGAGTGCCCGACTTTGTTCTTGATTCCCCCACTTGGGGAAATCATTTCTCCATTGTCCACTCTGCAAGGAGGCAACCATCGAAAGCAATCAAGTTGGAATCATTTGACATAAGCAGAAAGCATTATGGGTCAATGAGTCAGAGAATTGCCAAGGTTGCTATGGGAAAAACTGGTTTAATGATGATGGAACAGTGCAATGATGAGCTCATCATGGCCAGGTAAGAAAGCAGGCCGCAAGACAAGGGAACTGCCACGATCTGATAGCGAAAGAGCAGCAAAGACAACAATTGATATGTCAGTTGTTTGTTCATCTCCATGAATCAGAATAATATCTAACACAACTCAAGTCCTGGCTCTGAAAATTGCCGCGAGAAATACTTTTTGTACACATAGAAACATAGAAGATAGGAGCAGGAGGCGGCCATTTGGCCCTTCGAGCCTGCTCCTCCATTCATCACGATCATGGCTGATCATCCAACTCAATAGCCTAATCCTGTTTTTTCCCCTTAATCTTTGATCCCATTCGCCCCAAGTGCTATATCCAGCCGCCTCTTGAATACATTCAATGTTTTGGCATCAGCTACTTCCTGTGGTAATGAATTCCACAGGCTCACCACTCTCTGGGTGAAGAACTGTGTCCTCACCTCCATCCTAAATGGTCTACCCTGAATCCTCAGACTGTGACCCCTGGTTCTGGACTCCCCCACCATCAGGAACATCCTCCCTGCATCTACCCTGTCTAGTCCTGTTAGAATTTTATAAGTCGCTATGAGACCCCCCTCATTCGTCTGAACTCCAGCGAAAACAACCCTAACCTAGTCAATCTCTCCTCATACATTAGTCCCGCCATCCCCGGAATCAGCCTGGTAAACCTTCACTGCACTCCCTCAAGAGCAAGAACATCCTTCCTCAGAAAAGGAGACCAAAACTGCATATAATAGTTGAGTTGTGGCCTCACCAAGGCCCTGTATCATTGCAACAACACATCCCTGCTCCTGTACTCGAAACCTCTCGCAGCGAAGGCCAACATACCATTTGCCTTCTTTACCGCCTGCTGCACCTGCATGCTTACCTTCAGCGACTGGTGCACAAGGACACCCAGGTCCCGCTGCACACTCCCCTCTCCCAATTTACAGCCATTCAGGTAGTAATCTGCCTTCTTGTTTTTGCTTCCAATGTGAATAACCTCACATTTAAACACCCTGATGGACGTTCTAATTTGAAGTATTTAGACGTACCTCACCTGCTTGCAGGGTGGAATTTTCCAGCCTCACTCGTCCCAAAACCGTAAAATCCCACCCGAGGCCAATGGAGCTTCCCATGCTCCGCCCCTCGCCCGTTCCGATTCTTGTGGCAGGTGGGTCGATAGAATTCCGGCCATCGTTTCATTGCGTTTTCAAATGTCAGTAAGTATCTGTCAACTATCACACACCGCTGTCTCAGTACCCTGCTAGTCACAGCCTGTCAACCTGAAAATGACCCCTTTACTCCGACAAACAAGAAACTTGACTTTATGTAGAAGGAACAAACAGCACAGGAACAGGCCCTCCAGCCCCCAAGGTCTGGTTTCTATCCCTCTATTCGTCTCCTGTTCATGTGTCTATCAAGATGCACCTTGAACGTTGCTAATGTGCCTGCTTCCACCACCTCCACTGGCAGCGCGTTCCAGGCACCCACCACCCTCTGTGTGAAAAACTTACCCCGCACATCTCCCCTAAACTTACCCCCTCTCACCTTAAACCTGTGCCCTCTTGTAGTCGACCCTCCCACCCTGGCAAAAAAGCCTCTGACTATCCACCCTGTCTACACCTCTCATTTCTGTAGACTTCTATCAGGTCGTCCCTCAGCCTCCGTCTTTCCAGTGAAAACAATCCGAGATTATCCAACCTCTCCTCATACCTAAAACCCTCCAGACCAGGCAACATCCTGGTGAACCTTCTTTGCACCCTCTCCCAAAGCATCCACGTCTTTCTGGTAGTGTGGCGGCCAGAACTGCACGCAATACTCCAGATGTGGCCTAATTAAAGTGAGTAATGTGGATTGGTTTGTCCCTCCACTCAGTGGCTTGCATAATCAGAGCTTTGCAGGATGGACATGACAGTTCCAAAGTTGAGCTGGCTATTGCTCACTCAGCCAAGATAAAGTAAAGAGAGAAAGACGAGGGGTAGGTTTATAAAAGTTGGACTCACACTGCCGGTTTACCTCACCGCTAAGAAGTCCCTTAACATGGTGCAATGCAAAAATCCCAGAATTATATTTGAATATAATTTCTTGCTTGCTATTTATAGTTGTCCAAAATGCTAACAGCTGCTTTTTCTGTTATTTTCCCATCAACTGACATTTTGTATTTTGATTTCCTCAACTCTCTGGAGCAGAGTTCAATGGACACTTTGTACCATTTGCAAGATGACGTCCTGACTTGTTTGGGTCATAAAATCTCCACTGACTGTCAAAAAAAATTACATTCAGTGCAAACACCTACACCACCCCCTCCCCCCCAACCGCCCCCACTGCCCACAACCCACCCCCTTCCCTCCCCAACACAACACTATCTACTATTCACCAAATTCCTTCTGTAAAAATCAGTCTTTTCAAATCTAATATCCCTGGTTAACACTTCCAAATCTACAGAGGCAGCTGAGTTTTACAGGAAAGACATGGTTAAGTCACACACAGCAGCACGGATGCCAAAAACAGTAAATGGCCGTCATTTACACTTGCTGTCGCTTTCCTCTCAATGGCAGAAGCAGCTGGCTGAAATCAACTCTCGCCACGTTCCTTGGCTTACCCTTTGCATTTGTATGTCTACCTCCCCTGGGCTAAATCTTACTAAAGATCAAGGAAAGCTACTTTGTGGTGTTTCCGTTGATTTCCACGAGTGCTTTCCTTCCATTCGATGTACGCACGACACTCTCTGCAATAAAAGCAACGTGTTAGAAGTCTAATTGCAAGCTGAGAGCAGTCACTATGTTAAAGTCAATTCAACAAGACTTGACTTTCAGTCTTTCGTCTAACCCATTCCCATCACAAACCATTGAACAGTTGGCCCCCTGATTTTTTGTCCCTCCAAAGGGAATTACATCGAGGCTTTGCAGTCAGAACATTCACTCAAAAAAAAAGCCTACAAGTGTCCCACGCTTTACAAAGCAGTCATAGAAATCATAGAATCCTTACAGTGCAGATGGAGGCCATTCAGCCCATCGAGTCTGCACTGACAACAATCCCACCCATGCCCTATCCCCAAAGCCCCACATATTTACCCTGCTAATCTCTCCAACGTACACATCCTGGGACACTAAGGGGCAATTTAACATGGTCACCAACCTAACCTGCACATCTTTGGACTGTGGGAGGAAACCGGAGCACCCGGAGGAAACACATGCAGACATGGGGAGAATGTGCAAACTCTACACAGACACTGACCCGAGCTGGGAATCGAACCCCAGTCCCTGGAGCTGTGAGGCAGCAGTGCTAATTACTGTGCCCCACCGTGTCATCCCAGTCCCACTGACCTCATCGAATTGAAGAAAGCCCACAACTCCAGATTAATACTTCACCCCCAATCAGTCAGTGTTCCAGAAAGGAACATGGCGAACTTAAGTGTGTCTATTGATACAGAGCATATTTTCTGATGCACAGTCATGGGGTGAAGAAGGGGATCTAGAAATTATTATTTAAAAGGAGGGTATGAGGAAACCTGGAGGTCTTGTGGCGCAGAGGGTAGAGTCGCTTTCTCCAAGCCACGAGATCTAGGTTCAAGACCCCAACCCCACCCCAAGATTTGCTGGCCAAGGAAGGTGCGTTAACAATGTGATCAAACGGGTTGAGTATCGACCTGCAAATTCCTTTCAATACCCGCCAATGGCAAGTGGTAAGAGCGAGAGGGATTCCTGGTCAGTCATTAATGGGAAGAAATTGGAGACTGGACCATCAATGTCCATAGCTACAGACTGCAACATGCATGTAAAAGTGTACATTGCCACAGCAACTCGGAGTCCCTGACTGAACTGCAAGATTAAACAAGAGAAGACCTGTAGATGTTTGGAACCAGGTGGTGTTCAGTTTGAATTCTTTCAAGATCTGGGTTGATTAGTCAACAAACTGGTCTTGATAACTTTAACATTTCAGTTGAAAGTGAACCTGGGAAAAATTGATGTTGATGGAGCCTTCCTTTCAATACATAGAAACATAAACAGAAACTAGAAGCAGGAGGAGGCCATTCGGCCCTTCGAGCCTGCTCTGTCATTTATTTTGATCATGGCTGATCATCAAATCAGATATCCTGATCCCTCCTTCCCCCGCAAATCCCTCGATCCCTTTAGCCCCAAGAGCTATATCGAATTTCTTCTTGAAATCACACAACGTTTTCGCCTCAACTACATTCTGTGGTAATGAATTCCACACATTCATCACCCTCTGGGTGAAGAAATTTCTCCCCACCTCAGTCCTAAGAGGTTTACCCCTTATCCTCAAAGTAGTTCTGGACTTCCCCACCATCGGAATATTCTTTCTGAATCTACTCTGTTAAAATTT
Organism: Mustelus asterias; assembly: GCF_964213995.1. Lineage (NCBI taxonomy): Eukaryota > Metazoa > Chordata > Chondrichthyes > Carcharhiniformes > Triakidae > Mustelus > Mustelus asterias. The sequence goes on along the minus strand of NC_135828.1, from coordinate 4,550,589 downwards.
TGTAAGTTTCTATGAGATCCCCTCTCACTCTTCTAAACTCCAGTGAATATAATCCTAACTGACTTAGTCCCTCCTCATACGACAGACTTGCCATCCCAAGAATCAGCCAGGTAAAACTTCGCTGCACTCCCTCTATAACAAGGACATCCTTCCTCAGATAAGAACACCAAAACTGCACAGAATACTTCAGGTGTGACCTCACCAATGGCCTATACAATTTCAGCAAAACATCCCTATCCCTATACTGAAATCGTCTTGCTATGAAGGCCAACACACCATTTGCCTTCCTTACTGCCTACTGTACCTGCGCACTTACTTTCAGCGACTGATGCACGAGGACACCAAGGTCCCGCTGAGAATCCACCTCTCTCAATTTACGCACATTCGAATAATAATCTGCCTTCCTATTTTTGCAATTAAAGTGGATAACCTCACGTTTAGCCACATCATACTGCACCTGCCAACTCACTCAATCTATGGGAGAGTCCAGTCAACAATGATAACAGCCAGTTTTCTCTCGATTTTTTCATTTGCTGGGTGTTTGTCTAGTCTGTCGCGTTGCTGGGTACATTCCATTTCACTACATTGCCTGTGTGTCCAAGAGAATATTGGTAACAGCTCGTTAAATGGCCAATAGGCATTCTAGCAAAACAACTGTCAACATACAGTCTTCACATGGCCATGGCACATGACTTCAATCGAGTATTTTGATTTAAGCAAAGACTTTTGGATAATTATAAACATCTGCACATATTTTTCTCATCAACATTTTCCATAACTAATCCCTCTGTCCACATTGCCAATAACAGCTGCATATATAAATGTGGCACATCAGCCTTGCATCCTCCCAGTGATGTGGGAGATGTAATTAAAACGTGACAAGTTTACATAGCAAATTTCCATTGTAATTCCTGTATGGAACTTCTTTTCATGCAGTGTGGGCATTGCTGACAAGGCCAGCGTTTGACTTGATTTGATTTGATTTAATTTGAGTTGATTTGATTTGATTTATTATTGTCACCTGTATTTGTATAGAATGAAAAGTATCATTTCTTGCGCGCTATACAAACAAAGCATACCGTTCATAGAGAAGGAAAGGAGAGGGTGCAGAATGTAGTGTTACAGTCATAGCTAGGGTGAAGAGAAAGATCAACTTAATGCAAGGTAGGTCCATTCAAAAGTCTGATGGCAGCAGGGAAGAAGCTGTTCTTAGAGTCCATGACCGCAGACTTTTGTATCTTTTTCCCGATGGAAGAAGGTGGAAGAGAGAATGCCCGGGGTGCGTGGGGTCCTTAACTATGCTGGCTGCTTTGCCGAATCAACAGGTAGTGTAGATAGAGTCAATGGATGGGAGGCTGGTTTGAGTGATGGACTGGGCTTAATTCAAAACCCTTTGTAGTTTCTTGTGGTCTTGGGCAGAGCAGGAGCCATACCAAGCTGTGATACATCCAGAAAGAATGTTTTCTATGGTGCATCTGTAAAAGGTGATGAGAGTCGTAGCGGACATGCCAAATTTCCTTAGTCTTCTGAGAAGGTAGAGGCATTGGTGGGCTTTCTTAACTATTTGTTGCCCATCCCTAGTTGCTGAAGGGCTTGTTGGGTCAGTAACATTGTGGGGCAGGGGAAACACCCATATTTTGACATAGAGAGTCACATGGGAGTGGTAGAGTATAGTGGTGAGTCTGGTAGAAATCAGGATGAGGGTAGTACTTAGACAAGACAGTATCCTCTATACGCACACACATATATACATATAATGATGTATTAGTAATACACAGATATTGCTCAACCCTCAATCCTTTGGACCTGTGAATGAGTCAATGGCTGAAATTTTACCACCCCGCCCACCACAGGAATTGGAGCGGGCAAAGGGCAGGCAATGGAAAGGTTCAACTTCAGATGATTTGCTCTACCCCACCTCGACTCCTTCATTTTCATTTTATTTCATTTTTTTATTGTTCTCTACCTTTTATCTCTTTATTGTCTTTCTTCATTTTTCTTCCCCTCCAATCTTTCCTCCTATTTTATCCCTCCTTTCCTTACCTTTTCTCCCCCTTTGCTTCCCTCTTCTCCAAATTTTATCTCTCTCCCAACCATCCCCCCCCCCCTTCCCCCACATCTTCATCTGTCACAGTTTACCCTCTGATTTCAGCTTCTCTGCCGTTTGGCCATTCACTCCCTTTATTCTCTCCATGGGCTGCCATTAGCAGCCTTTCCCCTGGTTTCTGTGGCTATGACTCATCTTTCATTTCCTCATCCTATAGTATAAATATCTCCCATTTTCTATGCCTTTTAGCTTTGACAAAGGGTTGTCTGGACTCGAAACATCAGTTCTTTTCTCTCCTTACAGATGCTGCCAAGAACTGCTGAGATTTTCCAGCATTTTCTCTTTTGGCAATGGGAAGGTCCGTTGACCTTGAGTGGGGTTTTACAGTTTCAGGATGAGCGTGGCTGTAAAACTGTGCCCACAATCACATTCCACATCTTCCACCTTCTTCCGTTGGGAAAAAGATACAGAAGTCTGAGGTCACATACCAACCGACTCAAGAACAGCTTCTTCCCTGCTGCTGTCAGACGTTTGATCTAAGTTGATCTTTCTGTACACCCTAGTTATGACTGTAACCCTACATTCTGCATCCTCTCTTTTCATTCTCCCCTATGTACTCTATGAACGGTATGCTTTGTCTGTATAGTGAACAAGAAACAATACTTATAAAACTAATACAATATTATTGTCACGTGTATCATAAATCAACTCAAAAATGTACATCCTTACAAGAACATAGTGCAAAATTATTATACATTAAAAAAGGTTGGATGATTCCATCAACTGTAGAAACAAATCTTTGAAGATCCTTTCCTGGCATTGCCTATTCTCACTCTTTGAGGTTTGATTCCATTTCGAAAGCTGCCTTGCCGAATGACCTGGTGATATGTTTGTAATGCTTGTGATTCACATTGGAAAACATCAACATGTAGAAAGCAGCATTTAACTTCTCCAGAACACACATTCTTGCTTGGGGCAGAATTAAAGGAGATTAAAAGTCTCTTATTCAAAGCGTTCCTGAGACAATAACTGACTTGTAACTGTGGTGAATGGTAAATAAGGAAACATGGCGGCCACACCCCTAGCAACAATGGCCAACTATTCTGATATCTGGCAATGTTAAAGTTTATTTACGAGTCAAGTCACAAGTAGGCTTACATTAACACTGCAATGAAGTTACTGTGAAAGTTCCCTAGTCGCCACACTCCGGCGCCTGTTCGGGTACACTGAGGGAGAATTTGGCATGGCTAATGCACCCTAACCAGCACATCTTTCAGACTGTGGGAGGAAACCGGAGCAAACCCATGCAGAACGGGGAGAACGTGCAGACTCCGCACAGACAGTCACCCAAGCGGGGAATCGAACCTGGGTCCCTGCTGCGGTGAGGCAGCAGTGCTAACCACTGTGCCACCGTTGGTCAAAGGTGAATGCCGACTCGGACTTTGGTAAAGCCGATACAAGGAGGAGTTTTCCAGTCCCACCCGCTGCGGGAATCGTAGTGGCCGGTGGGGTGGGGGGGGGTGGATCATGCAAAGGTCTGTTGACCTCAGGCAGGATTTTCCGGTTTTGGGGTGAGCGCGGCTGGAAATTCCCGCCCACAATCTTGAACCTTGATCTGAATGAGCAGGTTTTTCACAAGTCAGCTGGAGAATGGCTTCAGCTGCGGCTTCATTCATGAATCACCTGCCACCAATTGAGCGAATCTGTTTATTAGTGCGACCACACCTCATGGTTTTACGTAAAAACATAGAAGATAGGAGCAGGAGGAGGCCATTTGGCCCTTCAAGCCTGCTCCGCCATTCATTACGATCATGGCTGATCATCCAACTCAATAGCCTAATCCTGCTTTCTCCCCATAACCTTTGATCCCATTCGCTCCAAGTGCTATATCCAGCCGCCTCTTGAATGCATTCAATGTTTTGGCATCAACTACTTCCTGTGGTAATGAATTCCACAGGCTCACCACTCTTTGGGTGAAGAAATGTCTCCTCACCTCCATCCTAAATGGTCTACCCTGAATCCTCAGACTGTGACCCCTGGTTCTGGACTTCCCCACCATTGGGAACATCCTCCCTGCATCGACCCTGTTTAGTCCTGTTAGAACTTTATAAGTCTCTAAGAGATCCTCCCCTCATTCGTCTGAACTCCAGCGAAAACAATCCTAACCTAGTCAATCCCTCCTCATACATCAGTCCCGCCATCCCCGGAATCAGCCTGGTAAACCTTCGCCGCACTCCCACGAGAGCAAGAACATCCTTCCTCAGAAAAGGAGACCAAAACTGCACACAATACTCTAGGTGTGGCCTCACCAAGGCCCTGTATAATTGCAACATCACATCCCTGCTCCTGTACTCGAAACCTCTCGCAGCGAAGGCCAACATATACCATTTGCCTTCTTTACCGCCTGCTGCACCTGCATGCTTACCTTCAGCGACTGGTGCACAAGGACACCCAGCTCCCACTGCACACTCCCCTTTCCCAATTTACAGCCATTCAGGTAGTAATCTGCCTTCTTGTTTTTGCTTCTAAAGTAAATAACCTCACATTTATCCAAATTATACTGCACCTGCCATTGATTAGCCCACTCACCCAACCTGTCCAGATCATGCTGAAGGATCTCTGCGCCCTTGTCACAGTTCACCCTCCCACCCAACTTGGTATCATCTGCAAACTTTGAGATGTTACATTTTGTTCCCTCGTCCAAATCATTATTATATATTGTGAATAGCTGGGGTCCCAGCGCCGATCCCTGTGGCACCACAACAGTTACTGCCTTTATTTTTGAGCGTGGCATTGTTGGTTCCTCAAAAGCATAGTGTGGCTCCAACACAGCGCCCTTCAATTTGATATTCTGGGAACAAAGAATGAATCTGTTGTTATGCAACTGTGTCGAATGGAGGCTCAGTACCTGCCAGTGCCAGACAAGAGTACTTCATCACCTCAGAGTAATGAACATCTCACTTGCCCAGCAGGACAAGTGGAAGCTTTACACATGTCTGCCAATGACCAATTAAATAGATTTTTGTTTGATCAATAAGGAGCAAAGGGAAGTGACCATAAACCATTAATAGTTGCCCTGATTTCAATGTAAAATGTTAGGTGGATCTCTGTAATGTCTCCTTCACTTTTATGGTTATTAGTTGCTTCGATGGCTCCCCGCAACATGTCAATAGCAATTTGCTCTTCCTCTTTTGTGATGCCTATTTTGTGCTACCAATTACATGAATGAAAGACTGTTTATTTTCTTTAATCATCAGTGTGCTGTAGAGATGGAGAATAGCAGAGCCAGGAGTTACAATCAGTCCACTTTCTCAAGCCTAAATATTGCACCCACTCTATAACCATTTGGTCGCAGGTCAGATTCTGACTGATTATGGGCCAGATTCTCCGACCTTGCCCCCACGGCTGGGATTCTCCGGCCCCGCTGCAGTCATTGGAGATTTGGCTGAGTGCCAAATTCTCCGTTCTCATGGGCAGCAGTGCCGGGAACGTGAACATCTGGAGAATTCCGGCCTAAATCAGGCATGCGTGGGGATCTGGAATTTCAAACCTGTGATCAATTCCGAGAAGCTTAAAGTTTATTTATTAGTGTCACAAGTAGGCTTTCATTCACACAGCAATGAAGTTACTGTGAAAATCCCCTAGTCATCGCTTTCTGGTGCCTGTTCGGGTATACTGAGGGAGAATTTAGCATGGCCAATGTGCAAAAGGAAGCTATTTGGCCCATCGTGCATGTACTGGCTGTTTGAAGAATTGGCCGGAATTCTTTGGCCATTCAGACCAGTGGGATTCTCGGACCCCTTTGTCGGCACATCCCTTGCTGCGTGTTTCCCGGCAGTATGGGACGGCTTCAATGGAATTTCCCATTGAAGACGGTGGGACCAGAAGATCCCACCAACAGCAAGAGGCGCACTGAGAAAAATGCTGAGGGGAGGCCGGAATTCTCCGGCCGTTCGCGCCTTGCTGCCGCTGCCAGCAAGGATGGAGAATTTGGTGCTCGGCCAAATCTCTGTTCACCGAAGCAGGATGGGAGAATCCCAACTGCGAACAAGGTTGGAGAATCCCAGCCATTACCCAATTGGTCTCAATCGCCTGCTCTCCCCAGAGCCTGAGAGATTTTCCCGCTTCAAGTACATTTCCAATTCCCTTTTGAAAACTCCTGGTGAAGCTGCTTCCATCGTTCTTTGAAACAGCACATTCCAGATCATAACTACCTGCTCCATGAAAATAAAACTCTCATCTCTCCCTTGACACTTTTGCCAAATACCTTAAATCCGCGTCCTCGGGTTTCCAGCTCTCCAGTCACTGGAAACAGTTTCTGCTTATTTCACTCTATCAAAATCCTTCCTAAGAAGGGTGGCACAGTGGTTAGCACTGCTGTCTCACAGCGCCAGGGGCCAGGGTTCGATTCCTGGCTTGGGTCACTGTCTCTGTGGAGTTTGCACTTTCTCCCCGTGTCTGCGTGGGTTTCCTCCAGTGTGGTTAACCATAGATGTTTACCACTATGGGTACTTGTACATATGTTACTCTTGTTGCTGTTGGGGTTAGGGTTTGGGTGTTCCACCTGTTATCATTGTTTATGTGGTACACTCCGTTCGGCTCCGCCTTCTTACAGGAGTATAAAGGTCACTGCTTACTTCCTAGTAGTCTTTAGTCTGGGATAATATTGTTGAGTAGTGTGCTCCTATTTGTCGTGAATAAAAGCCTTTATTCCCGGGTACGTTCTAGCCTCCCGTGTGAATTAATCGCGCATCATCCAGGTGCTCCAGTTTCCTCTCACATCTTCCATCTTCCAGTTGGAGAGTTTCAAGTCCTGCCAGACATGTTTCTTTATTTCCTCATTTCAGATCATCTCCGAGGATCATCAGGATCACTTAACGTGCTGCTTTGGTGCATTGGCCCCGTGCTAAATTCTCCCTCAGTGTACCCGAACAGGCGCCGGAGTGTGGTGGCTAAGGGATTTTCACAGTAACTTCATTGCAGTGTTAATGTCAGGCTACTTGTGACACTAATAAATAAAACTTAAACTTAATTTGGCACACCACAGCTAAATCTCTCCTTAACATTCTCTGCTCTCAGGGAAAGAAGCCCAGCCTCTCAAGGAGAAAACCCACGCAGACACGGGGAGAACATCCAGACTCCATGCAGACTGTGACCCAAGCTGGGAATCGAACCTGGGTCCCTACAGCTGTGAAGCAGCAGTTCTAACCCACTGTGCCACTGTGGAATAAGGGAGGGGCAACAAATGCTGGCCTTACCAGTAAGACCTACATCCCATGAAAGATTCTTTTAAAAAATCACTATGTAGCCCCTTGGATATGGAACAATATTCTATATTCGAGGGCAAAGCGCGTTGGAATAACTGTTATTTAAAAGCTCGGGAGAGCAACCATTCCCAGCCTCCATTTTACCGGAAAGGCACAGGGCTCGAAATACCTCCCGGGCAGCAGCGGGGGAATGGGACTAAGAAAAAATAATGAAGAACAGTACAGCACAGGAATAGGCCCTTCGGCCCTCCAGGCCTGCACCAATCATGATGCCTGCCTAAACTAAAACAGTATAAACTTACAGAGTCCGTATCCTTCCATTCCCATCCTATTCATGTATTCATCTAGTTGCCCCTTAAACACGGCTATCGTACCTGCTCCCACCACCTTCCCAGGCAGGGCGTTCCAGACATTCACCACCCTCTGTGTAAAAAACTTGCCTCACACATCTCCTCTAAACTTTTCCCCACTCACCTTAAACCTATGTCCCCGAGTACTTGACTTTTCTACCCTAGGAAAGAGCATCTGACTATCCACTCTGTCCATGCCACTCATAATCTTGTAAACCTCTATCAGGTCACCCCCCTCAACCTCCGTCGTTCCAGTGAGAACAAATCTCTCCTCATAGCTCATACCCTCCAGACCAGGCAACATTGTGGTAAACCACATCTGTACCCTCTCCAAAGCATTCACATCCTTCTGGTAGAATAGTGACTAGAATTGTACACAATATTCCAAATGAGGCCTAAATAAGGTTCTGTACAGTTTCTGTACAGCATGACCTGCCCATATTTATACTCAATGCCCCTCATATTATTTGGACAGCTATTTCAAATAGTCAGCCCAAGCATGATGGGCCAAATGGAACTGGAAGATAGCGCAAGACAACTTGCAGACTGCCTGAGGCAGGGGGTGACACCGTTGGGGAGCATTAAGAGGGGAGATGGATCCCCAGTGCTGGATTCTACCTCGCTGGAACACAACACTATTTATTTGACATTGCTTCATTCTATCCTGACATTATTTATAGCTCTCTTTACAATGTCGCTGTCCTTGAAGTTTACTATTTAAATTTTTTTTTAATGTATGCTGTGTTTAACCCAAGGCTTCGTATTTTAAATGTATTTTATTAGATGTGTGTCCCTACAGCTGTCCATGCCATTTTCCAGCCATTGAATTTTTAATTTCCCACAAGGTTTACGACATTATTAGATTCAGCACTTGGTCCGACCCTATCGAGAGGGGGGATTCAGATCCATGTCCCAGAGTCATTACACTGCGAGCAGCAGAATTTTTAAACGTTACCGGGTAAATGTGACATTGCCGTTCGGTCAACAATTCCAGGCTCAAAATCAGCGAGAAACGGCCAGGCAGCAAGCAGACAGATTCAGCTGCACACTGTCCATTCCTCGGGTGCTAACTGGCCTCCTAAGTCTCCGATGTGGCAAGCGGGAAGGCGACACTTGTTAATGAACCCAATCTACACCTCTCACTGCACCAATACAGGCAGAGAAACCAACAGGTACTGCCTATATCCAAACAGGCATTTCCACAATGGGCGGCACAGTGGCACAGCGGTTAGCGCAGCTGCCTCACAGCTCCAGCGACTCAGGTTCGATTCCCGGCTTGGGTCACTGCCTGTGTGGAGTTTGCATGTTGTCTGCGTGGGTTTCCTCCGGGTGCTCCGGTTTCCTCCTACTCTCAGAAGATGTGTGGGTTAGGTGGATTGGCCAGGCTAAATTGCCCCTTAGTGTCAGGGGGACTAGCTAGGGTAGATGCATGGGGTTATGAGGATAGGGCTAGGATGGTCTTGTGGTCGGTGCAGGGTCGATGGGCCGACTAACCTCCTTCTGCATTGTAGGGATGCTATGAAATAAGGGCTGCTTACTCCCATCCCTCCAGCCACTGGCTCCATTGGCTGCCCCATCTCCCCCCACACCACTCCCCCAAACTTTGCTCCCCATCCACGCAATTTGGCAAACCTTGAGCATTTTGCCCCCAATTCTCACACCCACCCCCCACCCCGCCCGTCAATGGCGAGCTTATCACTGCAGGACTTCAGGTCTGCAGTATCACCAGCTGTCTCCTGCAGCTCAACCAAGCTTCCTGCCCGATGAGCAACTTCAGGGGAATTGGTCCAGCATTTTTACAAAGATTGAAAGGTCAGACTCGCATTTATATAGCGCCATTTGTGCTCTCAGGATATCCCAAACCAACCTTCTGGCCAATGCATGACTTTGGAAGCAGAGTACCACCCGGAGGGCTGGATGTCCCAAAGTGGTTTGTGCCTAGGCAGTGTTGTCACTGTTTTAATACGCGAAACACGACACCCAATTCGTCCACAGCAAGCTCCCACAAACAGCAATACTTGACTCTTCTGCTTTTGTGAGGTTGGTTGAGGGATAAACCTTGGTTTGGGACACTTGGGAGAGCTCCCCTTAGGAATAGTCCCATGGGATCTTTCCCATCCAACTGGGAGAGTGCAGTGAGCCCCCGCATTGAAAGATGCACCTTCCTCGAACATTGGATCAGCTGGGGGATATTCTCTTCTCGCTGGTTACAATAATTGTCCTGAATCCACTCAACAAGAGGCCAGTGTCATTATCAGGGGCAAAGCAGGCTATTGAATTAGTAAAATAGTGTGATTAAATAAAATAACAATTGATATGCTGATGTTAACATGTGACATTTCTGCACTTGATAAATGTCGTTGAAAGATTTCACTGACTGGGTCACAGATATTTATTAATATACGGGTATATTTAGAAATTAAGTTGCCCTCAAAGGCGATTAATCTCAAACTGTGCATCCCTGGAAAACAATTGGGGTTTTCCAGCCACGCTCGCCCCAAGAATGGAAAATCCTGCCCAAAGTCAATGGACCTTTGCATGGTCCTGTCCCGCCCGCTACGATTCCCATGGCGGCTGGGAGGGGAAATTCCAAAATGATTATGAAACGGGATGTAGACTTTTTGTTAGGGGCGGCACGGTGGCACAGTCAGTTAGCACTGCTGCCTCACAGCGCCAGGGATCCGGGTTCGATTCCCGGCTTGGGTTGCTATCTGTGTGGAGTCTGCATGTTCTCCCCTTATCTGTGTGGGTTTCCTCCGGGTGCTCCGGTTTCCTCCCACAGTGCAACGATGTGCAGGTTAGGCTGCATTGGCCTTGCTAAATTAACCATTAATATCCTGGGATGCGGAGGTTAGAGGGATTAGCGGGGCAAATATGTGGGATTACGGGGATAGGGCTTGGATGGAATTGTTGTCCATGCTCGATGGGCCGAATGGGCTCCTTCTGCACTTTCTGGTTTCTATGATTCTTCAACCTACCCCATTTTGTCAATCTGTCATTCTCTCTCTCCCCAAAAACCTGTTGAGGTGTGGACCAGTTGAACATTCCAAATGAGAGATTGTTTGATTTTTATTAGGCGAGGATTTTAGGGGATAGGAGGTAAGATATAGAATGGTCGTGGTCCAATTTAAAGGCAGGACAGGCATAAGGGGCTGAATGGCCTCCTACATGGCAAAGGTGGGACGAAGGTTCTTTTCCCAGGCATGTTGAGGTGTTGGATGTTGTACATTTAACATGGTGAGGGGGAGGAAGATGCCAATACCGTGATGAGATGCAAAATTGGAAAAATGTTTCATTTATCACTCTCAAGTCTCACCCGAAGAGAGATGGAAAATATATAAGAGATGCATTGAATATTTCTGACTCAGTACATCCAGGGTTCATGCAGGGACATCCCAAAGATGCAGAAAGAAATGACCACACAACCCAAAGCTGAGATTATTTATTTGTATCTGCCTAAAGGGTTGTTTTTGAGAGCGAGTTGATGGTTAACAGGTCTGTTTCAGGGCTTAGTAATGTAAAGCAAAGAAACTAACTCTCCTAAAAAGCAGCAAGAACACTGAGATGAATTGGAGGAATACTCATGTACTTCTGAAGGTAGAACGCAAGGACAGAACACAACTGATTGTGAAAAGATTCCCATTTTACACTCACCCCGTTTCCTTTTCCATTGACTTGTAAAAGGGTAGTGTGGGGGCATGAAGGGGGCAAAGGGGGTAGGAGGGGTGGGTGAGTCATTATTACCCAAGATAGATCTGTAGACACAGAGAGTTTCTTAAATCTGAACTGCCAGTTCTTCCCAACTGAAGAAGCGTGTTACAGAATCATAGAATCCTTACAGTGCAGAAGGAGGCCATTCAGCCCATTGCGTCTGCACTGACTCACTGACAGGGCATCCCACTCAGGCCCTTTCCCTGTAGCCCCACTTACTCACCCTGCTAATCCTTCTAACCTACATATCTTGGGACATTATAGGGGCAATTTATCATGGCCAATCCACCTAACATGTGTCTGATGGGGAGAGGGGTGAACAAGATGCAAAAGGACACTTTTTGAAGGGGACACAAGGATAGGACCAATAAAAATAAGAAGTGAGGTCCTTAAAATCATGAAATGGTTCGATAGGTTAAGCATGGGATGGAATTTTCCTGATCGGATCATAGAAGGCAGGATAGAAAATTTGGTGGACCGTGTAAAGGTCTGTTGATCATGGGTGGGAATTTCCGGGCTTGGGGCGAGCGTGGCAGAAATTCCCATCGCATGGAGAAGGTCTTTCCAGCTGTGGAGCCATAAATATAAGAAAGAAAGAAAGAACAATACAGCACAGTAACAGGCCCTTCGGCCCTCCAAGCCTGCGCCGCTCATGTGTCCAACGAGACCATTCGTTTGTATCCCTCTATTCCCAGTCTGTTCATGTGGCTAACTAGATAAGTCTTAAATGATCCCAGCGTGTCCACCTCAATCACCTTGCTTGGGAGTGCATTCCAGGCCCCCACCACCCTCTGTGTAAAATACATCCCCCTGACATCTGTGTTGAACCTTGCCCCCCTCACCTTAAAAGGGTAGTGTGGGGGCAACCTCCGACCTGGGAAAAAACCTCCTTCGTCACCTCCGACCTGGGAAAAAGCTTCCCACTGAAGATGGTCAGGAATAACTCCAGTCGGGAATTCAGGAGAAATATCTTTACTCAGAGAGGGGGAAGAATGTGGAACTCACCAGCGCTGGGAGCGGTTGATATGGTGATGGAGAGAAGGGAATCGATACAAGACAACACAAGATGCAACAGCATGGAGGCCTTTTAGAGGAATCTGGAAAAAGGCATGAGGGAGAAAGGAATAGCACGTTCTGGTGATAGGATGCGGTGAAGCAGGGGGTTGGTGGGTGGGGGGGGGGGGTGGAGGGGGTTCATGTACAGCTTGGACAAGTTGGACTAAACAGTGTTTTTGTGCTGTACATTCTATAGAAGAAGTGATGTAAGAATAACTAACTCAATTGTGATTAATGAGATTGGGAAAATGTATTTCATTGCCAGTTTAAAGTGCTGATTAATTGGTATTCATGGCCTGAAGGCTCTTTGCTAAGTTCATTATCTTAAATTGGTTTTGCTGACAATTAGGGTGAAGTGGTTCACATATTAAAAAGGTCAGGTTCGGACCACAGGGAAGAAAGAGTGTGATGGGCGAACCTGCTTCCTTTGTCCTCATAGGTCACAGATGAGGTAAAGTAAATAACACAAGGCATGCATTTATATAGCACCTTTTCCAACCGCTCAACACCCCAAAATGCTTGACAGGCAATGAAGTCGTCATAGAATCCCTACAGTGCAGAAGAGGCCATTCAGCCCATTCTGTCTGTGCTGACTCTGACAGAGTATCATACTCAGGCCCTCTCCCCGCCCTATACCAGAAACCTGCACTTTTCCCATGGCTAATCCATCTCACCTACCCATCTTGAGACATTAAGGGGTAATTTATCATGGTCAATCCACCTAATCTGAACATCTTTGGAGTGTGGGAGGAAACCCACGCAGACACGAGGAGAATGTGCAAACTCCACACAAACAGTCATCCAAGGACGGAATTGCTGTGAGGCAGCAGTGTTAACCACTGTGCCATCATGCCACCCATACTTTTGAAGTGTAGCCACTGTTGTAATGTAGGAAATGTGGCACCCTATCAATGCACAGCAAGCTCCCACAGAAGAAACATGTTAATGATTAGATCCTCTGTTTGTGTGTTGTTAATTGAGGGTTCAATATTGGCCAGAACATCATAAATAATTCTCCTGCCTTTCTTCACAAAAGCACCATTGAGGTCTTTTACACCCACCTGCAAAGTCAGATGGGGCCATGGTTTAAGGTTGAGCCAAGAGACAGCACTTCAGACAGTGCAGCACTCCTCCCAGTACTGTTCCAGAGTATAACAACTCAGGAAGCCAACTGGAAAGGGATGGTATTTTATTTTATAAAGCAAAAGTATAAGGCACAACCCTGTGGTACATGTACACAAGTCCCATCCGGGACGATAGAACACTTGACCCGCTCAGGGGCCTGCCCTGTAAAGGACTCGGGGCGCCAGTTCCATCTGTTTAGCTAATTGCCTATTACGGAACTCGTACTCTACGTGTCCAACTGGGAGGTTCATCAGAGATTCCCCATGTAAGTCCTGGGGGTTATCACACCGAGGGCCCGATTTTACCATCGCGTTGCGCCCGTTTTTGGACGCGAACACTTGGTAAAGTCTGGCATGAGACGAGTAGCGCGATCCGTGCCCGCCTCAGTGCCAGTTCCTCCTTTACTAAGGCCCGAAAATGGCCGCAAACAGGACCGCGCCCGAAACGGGCATTGCATGCATTTAAATTAACTTAATGGGCTGCAGGCCCAACCTTACCGGCACTTCCCCCTTTACCACCTCGTTTGCCCATCCGGAATCGGCACAAAACAGACATGCTCCGTATAAGTCTGATTTACGCGCCCGATCAGTGAGGATTAGTGAGGAGGTAAGTGCCAAGTATCCGACGGCTCTGTGCTTGAACCCGGTGGGGAGGGGAGAGGTGGGTCCGCTGCCACTCTGGTGGTGGGGGGGGGGGTGAAAGGGGGGGGGGGGCACGATCGGTCTGGGTGGTGGGGGTGTGGGTGGGATAAGGGGGTCAGTAATGTCTGTGGGGGCCAGGGGGAGGCATTATCCTGCACGGGAGCGATGTGGCAGGGGAGCAGCATTCTGTCATTTTTTTTCTGCACATGCGCAGTTGGAGGCTCCGATCGGGGCTGCAGGGTTTTGGGTGCGTTAAGCCCCACCCACAGGCTTGTGCAGCGCGATTCGGAATCGCTGATATTTTTCAGGTAGACTGCGTATGGGGGCGCCTGAGAACGGATCTAAAAATCGGATCTGAAACACTCCCAGCACTTCGAATCAAAATGGTAAAATAGGGTCCTGAGAGTGAGCCTCAGTTTCTGTGCTGAAGACTCTGAGAGAGGGATTTGAAACCCTAACCCTCCGACTTGATGGACTGAGTCACAGCTAACGCCAAGCGCTGAATCCTATTGTGAGTGTGTTCCATTGAGGACAAACCCTCTTGGTACCTGTTGGCACTGCCCACAAAGGCCTGTGAATACCTCAACGCAACCATTCATTGATAGACTAAACATCCATGATGATTTGTCGTATTATGTGGAAGATTCCAGTAAAATATCATTTAATTTCCCTGTGAGTCAATGTTGAAGCATGAATTTCCACAGCCTTGGAGAGAGGGCAGTGGAGATTTCCTCAACTGGTATCAGAGATGAGAGAGGAGAAAGGAAGTCTTTCCCCCTGGAGCAGAGGGAGTGAAGGGGAGATCTCATTGATTCCCACAGTGCAGAAGGAGGCCATTCAGCCTATTGAATCTGCACAGAGTCGTACCCAGAGTTACTGCATAACCCACGTATTCACCCCACTAATCCCCCTAACCTATATATATTGGCACACTGAGAGGCAATTTAGCATGTCCAATCAATCTAACCTGCACATCTGTGATCTGTGGGAGGAAACCGGAATACCCGGAGAAAACCCATGCAGACTCAGGGAAACAGTGATCCGAGGCCAGAATTGAACCTGGGTCCCTGGCAAACTGAGGCAACAGTGCTAACCACTGTGCCACCGTGCCGCCCGTAATGGAAGTGCTCGCAATATGAGGGGCTTTGATAGAATGGTTAAGGAAAAACTGATTCCACTGGCAAGAGGATCAATAATTGGAGGACACAGATTTAAGATAATTGTCAAAATAAATCTGTGAAGGTGACGAAGAGAATATTTTCACACAGCAAGTGGTTACAATCAGAAATGCATTGCCCAGATAGAGGAAGCAGATTCAATAATCAGAGATTGCCTTTAAAGGATGCAACTTGCAGCGGGAAGAGCTGGTGGAGTGGGGCGAATTGGATAATTCTTCCAAAGAGCTGGCACAGACCTGATGGCTGAATGGCATGCTTCTGTGCTATAAGAGTCAGTAAACGGGCTGTTTGCCTAGGCGGCTGCTGTGTTACATCTTGCCCCATCTGATACTCCAATGTGAGGATCCGTCTATTTGAAGATTAGGATGAGAGCTGATTAGTGAGCATCACTGACCTTTGATTTGATTTGATTTATTATTGTCACATGTATTAACATACAATGAAAAGTATTGTTTCTTGTGCGCTATGCAGACAAAACATACCGTTCATAGGGAAAGAGAGGGTGCAGAATGGAGTGTTACAGTCATAGCTGGAGTGTAGAGAAAGATCAACTTAATATAAGGTAGGTTCATTCAAAAGTCTGGTGGCAGCAGGGAAGAAGCTGTTCTTGAGTTGATTGGTACGTGACCTCAGACTTTTGTATCTTTCTCCCGACGAAAAAAGGTGGAAGAGAGAATGTCCGGGGTGCGTGGGGTCCTTAATTATGCTGGCTGCTTTGTCGAGGCAGCGGGAAGTGTAGACAGAGTCAATGGATTGGGGGTTGGTTTGCATGATGGATTGGGCTATATTCATGACCTTTTGTAGTTTTTTGCAGTCTTGGGCAGAGCAGGAGCCATACCAAGCTGTGATACAACCAGAAAGAATGCTTTCTATGGTGCATCTGTAAAAGCTGGTGAGAGTCGTAGCTGACATACCAAATTTCCTTCGTCGTTTGAGAAAGTAGAGGCGTTGGTGGGCTTTCTCAACTATAGTGTCGGCATGGGGGGGGGGACCAGGACAGGTTGTTGGTGATTTGGACCACTTAAAAACCTGAAGCTCTCGACCCTTTCTACTTCATCCCCATTGATGTAGACAGGGGCATGTTCTCCTTTACACTTCCTGAAGTCGATGACAATCTCCTTCGTTTTGTTGACATTGAGGGAGAGATTATTGTTGCCGCACCAGTTCACCAGATTCTCTATCTCATTCCTGTGCTCTGTCTCGTCATTGTTTGAGATCCGACCCACTACGGTGGTGTCGTCAGCAAACTTGAAAATCGAGTTGGAGGGGAATTTGGTCACACAGTCATCGGTGTATAAGGAGTATAGTAGGGGGCTGAGAACACAGCCTTGTGGGGCACCGGTGTTGAGGATGATCGTGGAGGAGGTGTTGTTGCCTATCCTTACTGATTGTGGTCTGTGGGTTAGGAAGTTCAGGATCCAGTCGTAGAGGGAGGAGCCGAGGCCCAGGCCATGGAGTTTGGAGATGGGTTTTGTAGGAATAATGGTGTTGAAGGCTGAGCAGTCTATGTTATCCAGGTACTCCAGGGTTGAGTGCAAGGCCAGGGACATGGCATCTGTTGTGGCGACAGGCAAACTGTAGTGGATCCAGGTAGTCCGTGAGGCTGGAATTGATTCGTGCCATTACTAACCTTTCGTAGCACTTCATAATGATGGATGTCAGAGCCAACAAAAAATAGTCATTAAGGCACACTGCTTGGTTGTTCTTAGGTACTGGGATGATGGTCGTCTTCTTGAAGCAGATAGGGACCTCAGATTGTTGTAAAGAGAGGTTGAAGATGTCTGCGAATACCTCCACCAGCTGATCCGTGCAGGATCTGAGCGCTCGTCCGGTACCCCATCCGGGCCAGTCGCTTTCCGTGGAGAAAGCTGCTCTGACATCTGCAATGGTGACCTCAGATACAGGTTCATCTGAGGCTTCCAGGGTGGAGGGTGTGCTCTCGCTGACACCTTGCTCAAAACAGATGTAGAATGCATTGAGCTCATCAAGGAGGGATGTGTTGGAGCCAACACTTGTACCGTATTGGCTGCCCTGTATAAACTTCTCATAAGTTGGGCGGCGCGGTGGCACAGTGGTTAGCACTGCTGCCTGACAGCACCAGGGATCCAGGTTCGATTCACGGCTTGGGTCATTGCCTGTGCGGAGTCTGCACATTCTCCCCGTGTCTGCGTGGGTTTCCTCCGGGTGCTCCGGTTTCCTCCCACACTCCAAAGATGTGCGGGTTAGGTGGATTGGCCATGCTAAAATTGCCCCTCAGTGTCAGGGGGACTAGCTAGGTAAATGCATGGGGTTATGGGGATAGGGCCTGGGTGGGATTGTGGTTGGTGCAGACTCGATGGGCCGAATGGCCTCCTTCTGCACTGTAGGATTATATGATCAATTTAACCCCTTTTGTTATATATATTGGGAGTTTGGGGTGCGTACTGTCCCTTTAAGGGTGAGGGTCATGTGATCCCTGAGGTAGGGCTAGCTCATCCCAGGTTGCAACCTGGTTAAGGAGTCTAGGTACTGAATGTGGGACAGTGCATACCTATCATAATGTTCCCCAGTGTTCGAGGTGAGGAGCCTACTTTGTGGTTCTTCAGCACCTTACCTCAATAAGTACATCCATAATATTTTTGTTCTAACCAAATGGGCTGCTTTGCTGATGGAGGTTAGTTTGGATGAACTAGACGTGTATCTCCTACCCTTTCACCCCGTGGACCTGAAGTTCTAGTTGTTTGGAAGCTGGGGTTCGAGTGGAGTGCATTGAGAAAAGAACCACAGCAGAGTTTAGCAAAACTCAGATCTCAAAGCGCTCATAATACAGAGCAAAGCTGGCTGAAAATTATGATCTATTAGACGGGGTAAAGTATTTTATCATGAATTCTTTTATGATGAAGCATTAAGGCAGCAGCCTGGTGTTCCCCTGCTACCACAGCTCATAAGACACAAAGGGAAGAAAGTACAACATTTACATTCAAATGAGAATACACCCCCTTCATGTTTCAAGGTCAACCGCAGAAATACGCAGCTCATTCGATGAACAAACCGGCACTTTGGGTTTCAGAGGTCGCTGCTAACTTGCGCACTAAAGGGAAATGTCGAATCCCCACAATGTGGAGAATAGAGCAATTTCCTCACTCGACTTCAGATATTTTCCCCCAGGCAACAAACATCCGAGAATCTGGCCGGGATTCTCTGATCCCCGACACCGCTGCCAGTGAGAACAGAGAATTAGACACTCAGCCAAATCACCGTTCACCGCAGCGGGACCGGAGAATCACTGCCGCAGGACTGGCGAATCATAGCCGTGGGTGAAGTCTGAGAATCCAGCCATGGGCAAGGTCGGAGAATCCCAACCACAGGATGTGGTTAGCGCTGCTGCCTCACAGCGCCAGGGACCCGGGTTCGATTCCCGGCTCGGGTCACTGTCTGTGCGGAGTCTGCCCATTCTCCCCGTATCTGCGTGGGTTTCCTCCGGGTGCTCCGGTTTCCTCTCACAGTCCAAAGATGTGCAGGTTAGGTGGATTGGCCGTGCTGAATTGCCCCTTTGTGTCATAGTGACTAGCGAGGGTAAATGCATTGGGTTATGTGGATAGGGCCTGGGTGGGATTGTGGTCGGTGCAGACTCGATGGGCCGAATGGCCTCCTTCTGCAGGAGTCTATGATACTGCAAGGATCAGAGAATCCCAGCCTCTATTAGCTTCACTCTTTCTGATGTAGTATTCAGGCGGAGGCCTGGCTGAGAGGCAGACAGACCCCACGGCAGCTTAGAGAAGGCACACACAGAATCACACGCCACCCCTCTCCAGTTCAGTGTTTCCTGATTTGTTTTAACTCTCGGCAGAAAAAGAAATGAAACATCAAATACGTTCTGAATCAAATGGAAGTAGGGAATGAGCTAGATGGCGTTCCCATTCTCTGCAGCCTCCCTCCTCTTGTTTGGGGGGAGGAGGGTGGAGTGTGGGGGGGAAGGAAAGGGTCAGTCTGAGGGGGTGAATTTCCTGCACTAACTTCTCCAGCTGCCCAAAACTAGCAGCAGCTCCAGATCATAGAATCATAGAATCCTACAGTGCAGAAGGAGGCCATTCGACCCACCGAGTCTGCACCGACCACAATCCCACCCAGGCCCTATCCCCATAACCCCATGCATTTACCCGAGCTAGTCCCCCTGACACTAAGGGGCAATTTAGCACGGCCAATCCACCTAACCCACACATCTTTGGACTGTGGGAGGAAACCGGAGCACCCGGAGGAAACCCACGCAGCAACGGGGAGAATGTGCAGACTCTGCACAGACTGTGACCCAAGCCGGGAATCGAACCCAGGTCCTTGATGCTGTGGGGCAGCAGTGCTAACCACTGTGCCACCCATGGTGCAGACACCTCTGGCATTCCCAAATCTCAGTCAAATTGTGCGCATAAATTGACTCATTTATTTACCTGGGCAGGTAACGTCTTATTCATAAAGGGGTACTGCAAACTTTTCAGAAACTCCCTCATATTAAACTCTCTTTCTATCTTAATGGGGGGGGGGGGGGGGGGCGGGGGGTGCTGTTTCCCACGCTGCGTCACATGTTGTTAACCTACCCCGTCTGCTCGCTGACCTCCATTCACTCCTGGCCTGGCAATCCTGCTTTCCTAATCCATCCAAAGCCTCACTCCTCCTTATCTCTGTAATCTCTCGCCTGCAGTTCACCTAACCCTCCCAGGTCACTTGGTCCTTCCGCATCCCTGATTTTTAGCAGGGGTGGGGAGGTAGTGGCCATGCCTTCAGCTGCCCAGACCCGAAGCTCTGGAATTCCCTCTCAAAGCCTCCGCCTTTCTCACCTTCTGTAGCCCTGACACTCCTCGACATATACACAGGTGAGGCTCCGTGACTGGGCAGGCAATCATTGCCTCAATCAGGGAACTCTTTTTTCCCCAATCAAATAAATGAAATCAAATTAATTTAGGGGCAACTCGAAAGGGGCAGCTCCCTAAAAGGAGGGGAACCGCCTGAAACAAAAGACAAAGTGGAAAGGAAACTTAAAACATCAAATTAAAATGTGATTAACGGCGTCAATAATACACCCCCGTCCCTGCGGTGCCCAGCGGGCATGGAAGGCATCAACTGTGCCCTCGGATACTGCATGCTCCCTTTCCAGGGACACCCGGCCACGAATATAGCCACGATAGAGGGGCAGACAGTTGGGTTGAATGACCCCCTCCATTGCCCGCTGCCTAGACCTGTAGATGGCACGCCCTGCCAGACCCAGGATCAGGTTCACGAGGAGGTCTTCCTCCTTTCCCGCCCTCCTCCGCTCTGGGTGCCCGTAGATCAGGGGCGTGGGACTGAAGTGCAAACAAAACATCAATAAAAGATTTTTGAGGAATCTGTGCAGCCTACAACTCAGAACGTAGACTTGGTCCATGGACTCCACAAGGTGCCTCAATCAGGGAGCTCATACTCCAAGAGGCCCACCTCATGGGCCTCATTGAAGTCATTGCAATAGGTTTTCTGAACAGCTTGCAAATGGACGAGCAACTGAATTTACCCTCCATGTGACATCAACCTTCAGGAAGATTTGTCCTGCCTCGCTCAGCCTTCAGTTCTGGATTTATGCTGCCTGTTTGGTGCGAGGGAGAAGCTGAGATAATTTCTCACTCGCGCTAAGCAGGCAGTGTAGATGCACCATTAAATACCTCAGTGAACAGTTGACTTATTTTTCTAACAAGCCTATTTCAAGGCTTAAGAGATAGTGGCTCGTCAATGCTCGAAGCGTCAGCTTGTTGCTGCCTTCCTCCAGGATGGGTGGACCTACTGCTGCTCCCCAGCACTTCCCACATCTTCAACATTTGCCCTTTCTTTGCAGTTGCACTGTTGAATGGACAAATGTCATTAATTTGCACCGAGTTACCAAGCGCTTTTGATGCAAAATAAATGACAGTTTTTCAAACAATTGTGCTGGCAGTTGACTTTATTTGTGATTTGAGAATTAAAATCACCAGTCCAATCTTCTTCGTCTTGTATCTCTGTTGTTAAGTGACAAGCATTCACATTTCAGCCACAAACGAATGATAGTATTATTGTCTCATCCGTAAGACCATAAGACATAGGAGCAGAATTAGGCCACTCGGCCCATCGAGTCTGCTCCACCATTCAATCATGGCTGATATTTTTCTCATCCCCATTCTCCTGCCTTTTCCCCATAACTCCTGACCCCCTTATTAATCAAGAACCTATCTATCTCTGTCTTAAAGACACTCAATGACCTGGTCTCCACAGCCTTCTGCGGCAAAGAGTTCCACAGATTCACCACTCCCTGGCTGAAGAAATTCCTCCTCATCTCTGTTTTAAAGGATCGTCCCTTATTGTCTCATCCAGAATTGGAAGAACAATATTTTACCATTCATTCCCTTCAACTTATAGGATGGGATTTTCCAGCCCATCCCGTTGGTGGGATCTTCCAGTCCTGCTGCAGGCAATCCCTAAAGCGGGTTCCCCAGGTGAGCGAACCACGCAAAAACACCATAGACATCAGCGGGACTGGAAAATCCTGCCGACGGCCAATAGTAAACTGCCTCTACCACGGGAAACATGCCATGGTGGGGTGGGGTGGGGGGGGTTGGGTGCAGACAATCCCGCCCCCCATAGATTTATTTTTCAGTTCTAAATTTCCTTAAAATGATATTGCGGAGGGGGAAAATTCCATGGTGACACAAAGCCAAAGATTATTGACAGTGGCGGCAATTGTCCGGCAAATGTCTTCCTCCTCAGGCTTCACTTCCTGGAGTCCACATTTCCCTGTAGTTGGTGAGTTGGCAAGAGTGATCATAATTTCATAGTCCAGAAATATGTCTCTTTCAGTAACTGCTGGGGTTCTGAAGACAAACCAATCTGGGCAGATTCCTGGTTATTTCTGTTCACAGCATGACAAAAAACACGGCCTAATCTCCTGCTATACCACACCCCTTACTTTCTCCTGGATCCAAAAATTTATCAACCTCTGTCTTAAGATCATAGATCATAGAATCCCTACACTACAGAAGGAGGCCATTCGGCCCAACGAATCTACACCACCCACAATCCCACCCAGGCCCTATTCCCATCACCCTACTTATTTACCCCTGACATTCGGGTCAATTTTACCATGGCTAATCAACCTAAGCCGCACATCTTTGGACTCTGGGAGGAAACCGGAGCACCCGGAGGAAACCCACACAGACATGGGGAGGACGTGCAAACTCCACACAGACAGTCACCCGAGGCCGGAATCGAACCCGGGACCCTGGTGCTGTGAAGCAGCAGTGCTAACCACTGTGCCAGCATGCCGCCCCATTAAATATATCAACGATGGAGCATTCTCAGCTCTCTGGGTAGAGAGTCCCGAAGATTTGTAATGATTTGAGTGAAATAATTTCTCCTCACCTCAGCCATAAATGATTCCTCCGAGATTCCTCCACCCACCCCTGCCCCCCCCCCCCCCCCCGCCCCCCCATCAGCCCTCATTCTCTACTCCAGAACAATATAGGCCTAGTTACTCAGTCCTTCTCGGGCAATTCAATTGGTGCCA
This sequence comes from Mustelus asterias, assembly GCF_964213995.1. Lineage (NCBI taxonomy): Eukaryota > Metazoa > Chordata > Chondrichthyes > Carcharhiniformes > Triakidae > Mustelus > Mustelus asterias. The sequence continues at coordinate 4,527,677 of NC_135828.1, read as the reverse complement.
GACGAGTGGAGGTTGACATTAAGGAAGGGAGACTGCATATAGTGAGGCAAGGAGGTCTGATTGGCTTGAATGAGGAGACAGAGGTACTTCACACTCAATGATAGATGAAATAATCGATGAAGTGTGTGATTGGTTGAGTGGTGTCATCTTGGAGGCGTCCATTTTCAGCGTCACTCTGACTTGAAGAATGGATTTACTTTTTAAATTTTATTATAAGGTTGTTTCGAAGTATCGGGAAAAGGTGACTGCACAGGACTGGCTCTTTTTACTATTCTTGGTTTTCATATTCACTTCATTGCTCAGATGTCTTTCACCTTGTCCCTTCTCTCTCCTGAGTGGGAAGTGTGATTTCTTCATACCTTAAGGCGTTAAAAGTACAGAATTACTTTCAATTACACACAGCACCTTATCAGATCTTTCAGAAACCACTTCAATCGGGATGAATACAAATTAATTTGTGCGGTTGCTGTTCTTACGTGGGTGGCCACATTGTTTACAATAAAGTCACACAGCTGATGAGGAGAATGGCATTCTTATATTTAGAACTGCTTTCCAGTTTGTGCAATACTCTTTAATAGGACTAAATAAAAAATATTAACAAAAAAACAGGAAGTGGGGGAATATGTTATTACAGTAAGAAGTTTAACAACACCAGGTTAAAGTCCAACAGGTTTATTTGGTAGCAAAAGCCACACAAGCTTTCGAGGCTCTGAGCCCCTTCTTCAGGTGAGTGGGAATTCTGTTCACAAACAGAACTTATAAAGACACAGACTCAATTTACATGAATAATGGTTGGAATGCGAATACTTACAACTAATCCAGTCTTTAAGAAACGAAACAATGGGAGTGGAGAGAGCATCAAGACAGGCTAAAAAGATGTGTATTGTCTCCAGACAAGACAGCCAGTGAAACTCTGCAGGTCCACGCAACTGTGGGAGTTACAAATAGTGTGACATAAACCCAATATCCCGGTTGAGGCCTGCTTGATGCTCTCTCCACTCCCATTGTTTTGTTTCTTAAAGACTGGATTAGTTGTAAGTATTCGCATTCCAACCATTATTCATGTAAAATGAGTCTGTGTCTTTATAAGTTCTGTTTGTGAACAGAATTCCCACTCACCTGAAGAAGGGGCTCAGAGCCTCGAAAGCTTGTGTGGCTTTTGCTACCAAATAAACCTGTTGGACTTTAACCTGGTGTTGTTAAACTTCTTACTGTGTTTACCCCAGTCCAACGCCGGCATCTCCACATCATGAATATGTTATTATGCATGAGGAGACCGCCTTAGCAAATGGTTTCACAATGACAAGAATATCTCCTTTCCTTGCCAACCGTGTTCCAAACCATACCCCCATCTGGCACTATGCCAGTTGTTGATTCGTTAATGCTCGTGTGAAGCATCTTGCGAGACTTTGCCACACTAAGGGTGCTATATAAATGTGTGTTGTCACGGTAGGGGTGGCATGGCGGCACAGCGGTTAGCACTGTTGCCTCAATGCGCCAGGGACCAGGGTTCGATTCCCGGCTTGGGGGTCACTGTCTGTGCGGAGTCTGTACGTTCTCCCCGTGTCTGCATGGGTTTCCTCCGGGTGCTCCGGTTTCCTCCCACAGTCCGAAAGACGTGCTGGTTAGGGTGCATTGGCTAAATTCTCCCTCACTGCACCCGAACAGGTGCCAGAGTGTGGCAATTAGGGGATTTTCACAGGAGCTTCATTGCAGTGTTAATGTAAGCCTACTTGTGACACTAATAGATAAACTTTAAACTTTCGTAACATCACACGATGCGAATAACTCGTATCCATTCAGGCGAACAGTTTTTGGATAGGTATGAATTCAGAAAGCTGATCTTCTTAGATTGGACAGGGACATTAAGCAACTGAGAAAATGTTATCAATATAGCCGACATTGTCTGCACCTTGCGATGGACAATAACACAATGCAATACAAATCAGCCTTACAGGCCGGATTCTGAGCTTAAAGTTTATTTATTAGTCACAAGTAAGGCTTACATTAACACTGCAATGAAGTTACTGTGAAAATCCCCTAATCACCACACTCCGGCACCTGTTCGGGTTACACTGAGGGAGAATTTAGCCAATGCACCCTAACCAGCACGTCTTTCAGACTGTGGGAGGAAACCGGAGCACCCGAAGGAAACCCACGCAGACACGGGGAGAACGTGCAAACTCTGCACAGCCAGTGACCTAAGTTGGGAATCGAACCTTGGCTCTGTGAGGTCGATGGTAGTCATGATGTGGAGATGTCAGCGTTGGACTGGGGTAAACACAGTAAGAAGTCTCACAACACCAGGTTAAAGTCCAACAGGTTTATTTGGTAGCAAAAGCCACGAGCTTTCGGAGCGCTGCCCCTTCGTCAGGGAAGTGGGAGTTCTGTTCACAAACAGGGCATATAAAGACACAAACTCAATTTACAAAATAATGGTTGGAATGCGAGTCTTCACAGGTAATCAAGTCTTAAAGGTACAGACAATGTGAGTGGAGAGAGCGTTAAGCACAGGTTAAAGAGATGTGTATTGACTCCAGCCGGATCAGTTAGTGAGATTTTGCAAGCCCAGGCAAGTCGTGGGGGGTTACAGATAGTGTGACATGAACCCAAGATCCCGGTTGAGGCTGTCCTCGTGTGCGGAACTTGGCTATCAGTCTCTGCTCAGCGACTCTACGTTGTCGTGTGTCGTGAAGGCCGCCTTAGAGAAGGCTTACCCGAAGATCAGAGGCTGAGTGCTAACCATCCTGAAGGAGTATTAAACCCTAATCAAACTCACCAGTGTTTAATTAACAGCAAGGATACTTTGCAGCCTTCGACCGTTGCAGTGTTACATCAGCAACACATTAACGCATTATGGGGTAAAGCACTTCTGCCCTTAGGAAACAGTTTAATCCCCGCTTTGGTTAATGCCTTGATGCATCCAGCTGTCTATGCAAATATTGCACAATAAGTCCATTACACTTCATTGGTCACACCTTCCCTCCCATCCAGAATTTCTATTCAAAGCTTCAAGGTAAAGGATTTGTTACAGAAGGACACAATAAATCCACCGGCTTCCTCTGCTATTTGACTGACCTCTGGATCACCTGAGAGCAAGTAGCCTCTAACTGACCTCAGGGGGACAGAACAATCAGACCTGGCCACCTCTAAGGGACACATGAATATTCCATATGGCTGCATCTCAGCAGCAGTCAGAACATGTGTTCTGGTCGAAGGTCAGCAACTGGAAATGTTCTCTCTCTGGGCAGGATTTTCCAGTCCCCCCGCAAAGTGTGTTTTGTGACAGTGGAGATGGCCAGTGGTAGGAGCTTCTGGTCCCACTGTTGTCAACACGGTTTCCGATTATTCGCACCCTCTGGCGCGTTCTTGCTGTCTCCAGGACAAGATGATCCCACCAGGATTGTTGCTGTCACCAGGACAAGATGAGTGAGCGGGAATGGCCAGAAGATCCCGCCTTCTATCGCTCTCCACAGATGCTGTCTCAGCTGATCTGAACTGTTCACTCTGCTCCTCTCTTCACTGACGCTGCCTGACCTGCTGAGTCTTTTCGACATTATCTGTTTTTTATTTCAGAATTCCAGCATCTGCAGTATCTTGCTTTCCTCGTAGTGATAAATACGGCATGGCTAAGGGTTTTTTAAAATATTATTATTGTCACAAGTAAGGCTTACATTAACAGTGCAATGAAGTTACTGCGAAAATCCCCTAGTCGCCACACTCTGGAGCCCGTTCGGGTACACTGAGGGAGAATTTGGCGTGGCCAATGCATCTAACCAGCACGTCTTTCGGACTGTGGGAGGAAACCGGAGCACCCGGAGGAAACGCACGCAGACACGGGGAGAATGTGCAGACTCCACACAGACAGTGACCCAAGTCAGGAATCAAACCCGGGTCCCTGGCGCTGTGAGGCAGCAGTGCTAACCACTGTGCCATCGTGCGTTACATGATACTGAACACCTTCATCTCCACTTTTACCATGTGCAGGGCAAGGGTTACTTAATAAAAACATTTAAATGACTTTGAAGCATTACCTTTGTCAGTCCATGCACTGATAACTGAGAATGTTCCAAAAAATACTCGTGAGATTAGAACGCTTTGCCTGACATATCAAGAATTTTCAAGTTAATTATTCCTCAGTTTCACTTGGGCTGGTCTTTAGTACAAAAGGCGATGGGATGACCTTTGGGATCCATCATCCGAGAGTATAACATTGGTAATGAAGACAGACTATGGATCTGCTGTGGTGTATTGATCAAATCACAAGGAGACAAAATGTAATTTAGTGAAATCTGATGCAATTTAGCAGGCTTGAGAAAGTTACTCAGATAACACGTTCTTCAAGAAGACAGAAATGAAGATGTCACAAAATAGGTCAAAATGGAACATTAATCAAATTCACACATTGGGGGTGACGGAAACGACTTCAGGTATAGCCAGAAAGATTGCCTCGTGTTGTCAGGTCTAGTCTTAACACGAAGTGACTCAAGCAGAACTACTGATGTTTGAGGCTGAATCCCAAAAGGAAAAAGATGAGATGTGTCCTCTCCTCCCAGCAGCCTCCCTGGTGTCAGCTAAGCCCCTGATTTTAGGTCTAGACTGGGTGTCCGTACAGGAACTACAGCAGAGCAAATTGAAACAGCATCAGCCGGGAGTGTGAATGCTCCAAAAGAGCTAAATGAAGTCACTCGGCTGTCAGTGAAATCACTTCTGAGAGGCCGGTGTCCCTTCACCAAAACAGATTTATCAACAATGGTTTGCAATATTCAGGCAGGTACTTCCCAGGACAGAATATTCGCCCTGAGTGTCGGTGACCCAGACAGTCCACATTTCTTTGATTTGAGTTGATTTGATTTATCATTGTCACATGTATTAGTATACAGTGAAAAGTATTGTTTCTTGTACGCAATACAGACAAAGCATACCGTTCATAGAGAAGGAAAGGAGTGCAGAATGTAGTGTTACAGTCTTGTCTAAGGTATAGAGAAAGATCAACTTAATATATTGTAGGTCCATTCAAAAGTCTGATGGCAGCAGGGAAGAAGTTGTTCTTGGGTCGGTTGGTACGTGACCTCAGACATTTTCCCGACGGAAGAAGGTGGAAGAGAGAATGTCCAGGGTGCGTGGAGTCTTTATTTATGAAGTACACAACCTGTGTCTGTCAACACTCTGTACAAACTTATCGTATTGTTTGCATCTCAACAGCCTTGGAATTTCTGGAAAATTCTTAAATGAACTCTAAGATTCCCATCTCAATCCCATGTCCTCATCCATACCAGGACTGACTTCATGAAGTTCCATTTCAATGCAAGTTCCAACTCTGGAGGAGGCCATTCAGCCCGTCGAGGCTGTTCCAACATTTAATGGATCATGGCTGATCTGCATCTTAATTCTATCCTCCTTGATTCCTTTACCCTTAATGCCCTTGCCTAATGAAATGTTATCAATGTCCGTTTTGACATGTGTAATTAACCCCCAGCCCCAAGAGCTTCTCAGGGAGGGTGTTCCAGATTCCCACTCCCCTGTGTGTGAAGAATATTTCCTAATATCACCCCTGAATGATATTAAATTCCAGAAGCTGCTTGGATGGAGTGCGAATGCACATTCCCAGGGCATTAGCCTGATTTTCTAGATTACTAGCCTCACGACATTACCATCTCCCCCACCAGCTGCAGCCTGCACACCTCTTGTACAACACAACAGGGCAGCACAGTGGCACAGTGGTTAGCACTGCTGCCTCACAGCTCCGGGGACCAAGGTTCAATTCTGGCCTCGGATCACTGTCTGTGTTTGCACATTCTCCCCGTGTCTGCGTGTGTTTCCTCCGGGAACTCCAGTTTCCTCCCACAGTCCAACAATGTGTGGGTTAGGTTGATTGGCCATGCTAAATTGACCCTAGTGTCAGTGGGATTAGCAGGTAAATGAGTTGGGTTACGGGAATAGGGCCTGGTTGGGATTGTGGTCGGTACAGACTCGATCGGCCAACTGGTCTCCTTCTGTACTGTAGGGATTCTACGAACATCTGCACCAATCACATTCACACATCATGGCTACAAGTCCACGGCCGCTCATGCCCCGCCCCCGGTTAATGCGGCGCTCAGCCAAATCTCCATTTGTCGCAGCGGCTCCAGAGAATCCCAGCCGCGGGCGAGGTCGGAGAATCCGGCCCCATGTTGTCTTTATAAAGCTCTCTTCCTTGGAGTCCCAACTTCAAAAACCTCCTTGCTGCCGACCTCTTCAACCTGAGCTCCAGTCAGCTTCTTGAGCTCCTTTTCCAAATCCCGATCGTCGAAGTGTCTTACCTTTCAATTCCCCTTGGCCTCCTCGGAGCCAATTCATGAGGCTTCACTGTGAACCTTGCAGCCTGGATCAGAAAGGGGCCTGTCACATAACATCCTGAGGAAACCTTAAATTCCACTCACCAGAGAGGAAACCGCAGCCCTGTAATATCAACCCTAATCAACTTGGTCTGTCAATTTCAGATTTTGGAAGAAAATAAGGAAACATTTTAAAACAAATGTAAGGTAACAAATAAATTTCTTCTATCCATAATGATAAGGAAAGAGATAGATCATCAGTAAATAAATCAGAATGTGCAACATTTGAATATGGTTTGGACTGATGTGTGATATTTTTATAAAGATAGTCATTGAAATGAATCCCAGATTTTGTGAACTAAATCTAAATTGCCTTGTCTTTTAAAACTCAATTTTTCCCTTGAGTGGCTTTCTACCTTAGCAATAAGCAAATGATGGAAGGCTAAATTATTTATCCACTGCTAGCTCACGGGAAGAGGTGTATTTGATTATTAACAGTATGGTAAGGAGTTTTTTTTTCAACACAAAGGAAGGAGAAGTGTTGATTTCATCAAGTGCTGAGTCAATCCGCAGAATCTAACCAAACTCGATTGGGATTTGAAACTTCAGGTGGGATTTTCTGGCCTTGCTCATTCCGAAACCGTGAAATCCACCCGAGGTCAATGGACCTTTCCATGGTCTGCCACTCACCCGCTACGATTCCCACGGCGGGCAGGGCGGTAACATTCCGACCATCATCTTTACAGAAAAGCAAAGCCAATCCAAGAAAACCGAATGGTTCTATTAGGGATTTGTTGTCGGATGTGGCTCAGTGGGTTAGTACCATCATAGAATCCCTACAGTGCAGAAGGAGGCCATTCGGCCCATCGAGTCTGCACCAACCACAACCCCACCCAGGCCCTATTCCCGTAACCCCACTTATTTATCTTGCTAATCCCCCTGACACTAAGAGGCAATTTAGCATGGCCAATGCACCTAACCCGCACATCTTTGGAGTATGGGAGGAGACCGGAGCACCCGGAGGAAACCCACGCAGACAAAGGAAGAATAATCATCTTTGCAGCAGAGAGGCTGTGGGTTCAAGTCCCAGGATCTGTGCACAAAATCTGTGGTGACACTCGAAAGCAGTGCTGAGGGAGTGCTGCCCTGCTGGCACTGATGGCTCCCGATGAGAGTTGTTGAGCTGATCCTCGCTGTGTCCACTCAAGTGGATGTAAAAGATTCCATGGCTGCTATTTCAGGAACAAGCAGCAGCAGTGTTTCTCCATGGTGCCCTGGCAAATGTTTCTATTCTTATTTAAGATCATGAAAACGTACGAGCTCGTCCTTATCAGGTTACTGTTTGTGGGAGGTGGCTGTTCTCAAATTGGCTGCTGGGCTTCCCACTCTACAGTGACTACACTTAGTGCTGTAATGCTCTTTGGGATGTCCTCTGGCTGTGGGTGGTGCAAGGTGCAAGTCTTTCTTTAGAAGTTGTGAATGAAGTTATTTATTTTCAGAAGTAGTCAGTCTCTCAGTAATGGCCTCATTTTTCAAGAGGTGCCAATCATGGCTCATGCCATGAGATAGGGAGGCAGTGGCATAGCGGTCTTGTCACTTGATTAGTAATCTAGAGACCCAGGGGTGCTGGGTTCAAATCCCAGCCACAGCAGATGGTGAGATTTGAATTCAATAAAAATCTGGATGACCATGGAGCCATTGTCAATTGTCAGCACGGTGGCACAGTGGTTAGCACTGCTGCCTCACAACGCCAATGACCAGGGTTCAATTCTCAGCTTGGGTCACTATCTGTGTGGAGTTTGCACGTTCTCCCCGTGTCTGCGTGGGTTTCCTCCGGGTGCTCCGGTTTCCTCCCACAGTCCAAGGGTTAGGTGGATTGGCCATGCTAAATTGCCCCTTAGTGTCAGAGGGACCAGCTCGGGTAAATGCATGGAATTGTGGGGATAGGGCCTGGGTGGGATTGTAACTCGGTGCAGACCCGATGGGTCAAATGGCCTCCTTCTGCACTGTAGGGATTCTATGAGAAGTTCTATGATCTGGTTCACTAATGTCCTTTAGGGAAGGACATCTGCTGTCCTTACCTGGTCTGGCCTACACGTGACTCCAGACCCACAGCAACATGGTTGACTCTTAAATGCCCTCTGAAATGGCCTAGCAAACAACTCGGTTCAATTAGGGATAGGCAATAAGTGCCAGCCCATCCAGTGATGTCCACATCCCCTGAATGAATAAAGGAAAAGAAAGACCCCCCCAAGAACCACCTCAGCTGGTCCAGGGCTGGGACCCATATTTCGGGCATTATTCCACACCACACTCCAATCGTCAAGGCAACTGAGCTAACCAGTCCGTCAGCCAGGACACTTGAGGAAGCTGATTTAAATGGAGCTGTAATGGACTCTGCATACAAAGCTTAAACCGAAGAATCTCACTGCTGCCTTTCCTATTGCGACATACAAATTAAACTCTCTTTTCAGACTTCCTTCAAAGAAGAAATGGACTATTAATAATCATCTTCATCAGGAAGGCGCAATCCCAGAGGTGATTGGCCTCGTTTGCAGTTGCATTAAAGTGATTTATTTTGGCAGAGAAAGTGTCTCAGAACTGGTGTGCTTGAGAGAAATATACAAACAGCGAGGGATGCTGTCAGGAGCCTTCTACAATCCTTAAGTGGAGTAATGGCCTTCAAATAGCACGGTGCAAATCTTACCCTGCAAATACTTCACAGGATTGTGCGATATCTATTTTAACAGTGGCATTAAGTGGGTGCAAACAGAACCACCAGGCTCTCCACCCCATCATCCCAACACTTCCCATGTCCTCAGATAGACTGTATCTTCCCTGCTAACCATCAGACTTTTGCTGATCTTTCTCTATACCCGATCTGTAACTGCAACACTACCTTCTGCAGCCTCTTCTTTCCTTTTCCCCTATGTACTCCACGAACGGAAACAGAAAATGCTGGAGAAACTCAGCAGGTCTGGAAGCATCTGTGGAGCGAGAGAATAGATCCAATGTCAGGACTGGAAGAAGCATCATCCAGATGCGAAATGTTGGCTCTATTCTCTCTCCACAGATGCTGTCAGACCTGCTGAGTTTCTCCAACATTTTCTGTTTGTGTTTCAGATTCCTGCATCTGCAGTATTTTGTCTTTATACTCTATGAATGGTATGTTTTGTTTGTATGGCTCGCAAGAAACAATATTTTTCACTGTATCCCAACACGTGATAATAATAAATCAAATCAAAATCTATAATCAACTCTGAACTAACATTCAAGTCTTTATACTTCAGTAATCAAATGTCCAATAATTTCTCCCACATTGCAAAATAATTGCTGACTTTGATTTGATTTATTATTGTCATATGTATTAATACACAGTGAAAAGTATTGTTTCTTGCGCATTATACAGACAATACATACAGTTCATAGATAAGGAAACAAGAAAGTGCAGTATATAGTGTTACAGTCATAGCTAGGGTGTAGAGAAAGATCAACTTAATACAAGGTAGATCCATTCAAAAGTCTGACGGCAGCAGGGAAGAAGCTGTTCTTGAGTTGGTTGGTACATGTCCTCGGATTTTTGTATCTTTTTCCCGACGGAAGAAGGTGGAAGAGAGAATGTCCGGAGTGCATGGGGTCCTTAATTATGCTGGCTGCTTTGCCGAGGCAGCGGGAAGTGTAGACTGAGTCAATGGATGGGAGGCTGGTTTGAGTAATGGACTGGGCTTCATTCATGACCCTTTGCAGTTTCTTGCGGCCTTGGGCAGAGCAGGAACCATACCAAGCTGTGTTACAACCAGAAAGAATGCTTTCTATGGTGCATCTGTAAAAGTTGGCGAGAGTTGTAGCAGGCATGCCAAATTTCCTTAGTCTTCTGAGAAAGTAGAGAATTATGTGAGATATCTGTCATGCCTTTGAGTCATCTCCTTCAAATGCATTAGCACCTACCACCCTGTGCACAGGCTAAGTAATTTATTCAGATTTATTTTCAGATAAAAATCAACAAATGAAACACAGTGTAGCAAGCAGTGAGTGTGGCACACTGAGCAAACCCAACAGAACTTTGCAAAGTTATTGCAGATTTTCGGAACAAAGTTGCCGATAACAAAGGCAGTAATTTGATACGATATTCGCGCACAGATATCTGCTCAACACATTCTGCTGAGATTCTTTTCTCCAACAGTTAATGAGGCATTAAATCACTCATTTCAAATGGATTGCCACTTCTGTTGAAACAGTGGAGAGGGCAGTTTCAAAACCTGCACGTCTTGAGATAGCAAAACATAAGTATCTTTAAATAGTAAAAGTGTGAGTCTGTAATTAATTGCAGAAATGGTCCATTACGGTGTGATGAGAAATTAAACTCATTTAATTCTGTCCCTACCACTCACTGTGAGCTGATTGGGGCCGATATCTGACACAGCGCAATTAAGTATTGAGTTAGAAAAGGCAGGGAGTGAAAAGTATCATCACAAAGTTGGGTTGCTCGCAATCAAGTGTCTTGTCTTAATTCTAAATATTGTAAATAGAAGATTTTACATGTTTCTTACAAAGTCAGGAAGAGGTTATACATAATTATAACCGTCATCAGCTTTCCTCAGCTCCACATCTTCATTTTATCTTCACAATTCTTCCTGTCTTCACGAAAGAAATGTAATTTGAATGAGCCCATTAGAAGGGGTACATTGCAAATTGGAGGTCTTGTGGCGCAGTGGGTAGCATGACTGTTTCTGAGCCAGAAGCTCCGGGTTCGAGTCCCACCCCAGGACTTGATGGCCAAGGAAGATGCCTTCATAATGCGGTCAAACAGGTTGAGTGTCAACCGGCAAATCCTTCCAAATCAACGGCTGGTGGTAAAAGCGGGAGACACTCCTGGCTCAGCCACGTTTGATGTGGAGTGGCGCCCCTCAAGCTATACGCCCTTAGCGGGCTGTTCCTGGAATTATTAGTTATGGAAATGGACAGACGTATGCCGTAGTACGTCAGTAGGTGCGGGAGGAGAATTGAACATTATAACTTATTATAGGGTGGCTGTGTAAGTTGTTAATGGGTAGAGTGTGCTGTAGGGGGTGGAGGGAACTATCTAATACAAACAATTATGTTCACGTAGATTCATACGCTGGAGTTCTACTGGCCCACCCGCCACGGGAATTGGAGCGGCAAAGGGTGGACAATGGAAATATCCGTTGACCTCGGATGGGATTTTCCAGTCTCGGGTCGACCAAGGCTGTAAAATCCCGCCCACAGCCTCAGTGATCAGTTATGACCGTGTCACACCGCCTTGGAAGTTTAGTAACTCATGGACCAAGCTAAGCTTGTTCCCAATTCAGTTTCCTCCAGAACCATTGATCTTCTTGAGTGAGTGGGAGGTTGTGTTGGGTTCCTCTCTGGGATGTGAGTGTCGCTAGCAAGGCCAACACTTATTGCTCATCCCCAATTTGCCCTTGAGAAGACAGTGGAAGTGAAGAACTAAGTTAAAACTAAAAGCTTTTTGTGACATTGAGGAGCTTGGGGCAATGTCAAGGCACGATTGGAAGTTCTTGGATCAGAATCACCACATCACAAAATTCCTGGAATTCAGGAATCTCTCCGACACTCCCTCGGCATTATCACGAAGCAAATGTAATGGATACAAACTGGTTTCAGTTCAAGTCAATCACCTTTGCTTCATGTAGTCTAATCTCCTGGCTCAAATCAAAGTGATTATTTTGTAATTAACATTCATTAGCATATAGTTAATTAAAATTAAAGCGTCTAATTTGGCCAGTGACCATGACACTAATTCCCAATGGAGTCCCTGTAACATTAACATCTCATTTCAATATCAGAAGCAACAGTCAGCGCATTGGCAAAGTGATATTAAAAATAAAACAGCCCATTTTGGAAAACAGAAAGCGGGAAACCGAGGAGGCAATGGGGAACTGAAAAAGAAGCAAAGGATTGAACACTCTGGGTGTGAACCTCCATCATTCTTAAACTTTAATTGGAGCAGGAAGTGTAAGACCAGTCATTTATGAGTTCATAGAAGCATAGAATCATACAGTGCAGAAGAGGCCTTTCGGCCCATTGAGTCTGCACTGATATGTGAGAAACTCCTGACCTCCCACCTAATCCCATCTGCCAGCACTTGGCCCATGGCCCTGAATGTTATGACGTGCAAGTGCTCATCCAGGTACTTTTTAGAGGGTGTGAGGCAACCCACCTCCACCATCCTCCCAGGCAGCGCATTCCAGACCATCACCACTCTCTGGGTCAATTGATTCCAGTTTAGCTGATTGTCTGGGATTTCAATAGCTTACCCAGCCCTGGATTCAGCTGTTCACAAGGCTCAGGATTTGGATTTGGGGAACAGGGGTGAGATGGTTCCCCCACTCCTCGTGGGAAGTAGATAGCAAGTCCGCAGGACTTCAGCCCCTCAGCAATTTCGAAAAGCAGTCAGCGGATGGGAGTTACACTCAACGCGGAGTTAAGTCGCATACGAGAAGGCCCTGATCTCCCCACGACGGCCAACATCACTGCATTCCAGAATCTGACCCTGGAATAACCTAATTGGTCAGGGTGGGAGTGAGGATTGTGGAACACATCTGCTCACTCAGTGAAAATGGAGGATAAAATCAGCGAGAGTGTAAAAATCCTCCATCACCATCTCTCCACATGAAGATATTCAACATCTCTCTCCAGCAGCACCGTCTCACTCTCCTCCCCCACCCACCCCCCCCCCCCCCCCCCCCCCCCCCGCCAACCCCCCCCCCCCCCCCAACCTCCCATCCACCTTCACTCTTCACTGCTTTTCATTTCTCCCCTAGAGTTGGACACGGTATTTACCAAGACTCGTTTCCACAGCCACATTTCCTCCCTCAGTGACTGGCTTCATCTCCAATTTACCCCACATGGATTTTATCTCAAATTCCACCCCGTGTGTAACCTCCAGGATTACAGGTACCTCCAGGATATACAACATTCTTCGAGCTGCTGTTCTCGCCGCACCCTGAAAGCCACTCAGTTCCACGACATCTCTCTCCAGCAACACCGTCTTACTCTCTGCCCCCACCGCCACCCCCATCACCATCCAGTCAGTGTGCCGCAGAGCTGGTTAGGTTTGAATTGCCTCTCAGATTGGCAGTTCTGTGATTGTCACGTTGCAATGAAGGTAAAGCGAGGGTATAACTGCAAGGAGCTATTGGAACAGCAGTCTGAGAGACCAGCAGCAAACGCAATGGTAAATTGAGTGATTTATTGGAATGGATGGAGTTGTCCAGCATCACCCTCAGACATCGACACGAGCAATAATACTTTCCTGCTCTTTCCTGAGGTGCAATGTAGTCAGGAACTTACTTGTTTAACTGCAGCCTCATCCATACTTCCTTTTATTTATTTTGATTTGAATTGACATCAATCCCTCATTTTAAACCTGGAATCCCTTTGTACAATCATCGATAACTCTATCACTTAACTTGTAGATCTTAGAGACACTGGTTTGTTAATATTCTTTCAAGGTAGCAATATGTACATTAGGTTTGTCCATGTTTGATTTGATTTGATTTATTATTGTCACATGTATTAACATACAGTGAAAAGTATCATTTCTTCCACACCATACAGACAGAGCATACCGTTCATAGAGAAGGAAAGGAGACAGTGCAGAATGTAACGTTACAGTCATAGCTAGAGTGTAGAGAAAGATCAACTTAATGCGTGGTAGGTCCATTCTGACAGCAGCAGGGAAGAAGCTGTTCTTGAGTTGGTTGGTACGTGACCTCAGACTTTTGTCTCTTTTTCCCCGACAGAAGACGGTGGAAGAGAGAATGTCCGGGGTGCGTGGGATCCTTAATTATGCTGGCTGTTTTGCCGAGGCAGTGGGAAGTGTAGACAGAGACAATGGATGGGAGGCTGGTTTGCGTGATGGATTGGGCTACATTCACGACCTTTTGTAGTTCCTTGTGGTCTTGGGCAGAGCAGGAGCCATATCAAACTGTGATACAAACAGAAAGAATGCTTTCTATGGTGCATCTGTAAAAGTTGGTGAGAGTCGTAGCTGACATGCCAAATTTCCTGAGTCTTCTGAGAAAGTAGAGGCGTTGGTGGGCTTTCTTAACTATAGTGTCGGCATGGGGGGGCCAGGACGGATTGTTGGTGATCTGGACACCTAAAGACGTGAAGCTCTCCACCCTTTCTACTTCGTCCCCGTTGATGTAGACAGAGGCATGTTCTCCTTTACGCTTCCTGAAGTCGATGAAAATCTCCTTCATTTTGTCGACATTGAGGGGGAGATTATTATTGCCGCATCAGTTCACCAGATTCTCTATCTCATTCCTGTACTCGTCATCGTTTAAGATTCGACCCACTGTGGTGGTGTCATCAGCAAACTTGAAAATTGAATTTGTGTTTAACAAAGCTTTCAGTCTCTGTGTTAACTGGAGCAATTATTAACCTTATTATTCCTTACAAAGAACAAAGAACAAAGAACAGTACAGCACAGGAAACAGGCCCTTCGGCCCTCCAAGCCTGTGCCGCTCATTGGTCCAACTAGACCAATCGTTTGTATCCCTCCATTCCCAGGCTGCTCATGTGACTATCCAGGTAAGTCTTAAACGATGTCAGCGTGCCTGCCTCCACCACCCTACTTGGCAGCGCATTCCAGGCCCCCACCACCCTCTGTGTAAAAAACGTCCCTCTGATGTCTGAGTTATACTTCGACCCTCTCAGCTTGAGCCCGTGACCCCTCGTGATCGTCACCTCCGACCTGGGAAAAAGCTTCCCACTGTTCACCCTATCTATACCCTTCATAATCTTGTATACCTCTATTAGATCTCCCCTCATTCTCCGTCTTTCCAAGGAGAACAACCCCAGTCTACCCAATCTCTCCTCATAGCTAAGACCCTCCATACCAGGCAACATCCTGGTAAACCTTCTCTGCACTCTCTCCAATGCCTCCACGTCCTTCTGGTAGTGCGGCGACCACCAATAGTGTGGCACAGTTGTTAGCACTGCTGCCTCACAGTGCCAGGGACCCGAGTTCGATTCCCGGCTTGGGTCACTGTCTGTGCGGAGTTTGCACATTCTCCCTGTGTCTGCGTGGGTTTCCTCCGGGTGCTCCGGTTTCCTCCCACACTCCGAAGATGTGAAGGTTAGATGGATTGGCCATGCTAAATTGCCCCTTAGTGTCCAAAGATGTGTATGTTAGGTGGATTGGCCATGCTAAATTGCCCCTTAGTGTCTAAAAATGTGTAGGTTAGATGGATTGGCCATGCTAAATTGCCCCTTAGTGTCTAAAAATGTGTAGGTTCGATGGATTGGCCATGCTAAATTGCCCCTTGGGTCTTCTTAAAGTCCAATATTTCCGTGTATAATTCCTTGTTTTTTTTCCATCATCATAACAAAGGTTTAGCATCGGTACAGATCAAGGCATCTCAGCAGGACACTGACCACTCCTATCTATTGCTGATCCAGTATCAATACATTTTTCAAAATGTAACCAAACTGTAGCCAGCACATCTTCACTCATGTATCAGAAATAGAATTACACCCGCTGATTTGGATCATTGTCGAGGGCTTACAAACTACAAGTGGTGCAATTAGCAAATTAGGAAATCCTTGAAAATTCCGCTTTGTGATTTAGCTTGTGTCCTTTGCAATTTCAAAGCCATTCAAAGGGACAAGTGTTTAGGGGTTAAAATCACTGGGTCACTGGGTCCTATGATTGATGTAAGCTTTCACTGTACAGTCACCCCCATCACAGCATCAAATTCTCTCTTAGATGTTTCCAGTGTTCTCACTTGCTGTGATTTCTTTTGGACATTGTACATTTTAATCACTTTGTGAGATATCAGTCATAGAATCATAGAATCCTACAGTGCAGAAGGAGGCCATTCGGCCCATCAAGTCTGCACCGACCACAAACCCACCCAGGCCCTATCCCCATTACCCCATACATTTACCCTAGCTAGTCGCCCTGACACTAAGGGGCAATTTAGCATGGCCAATCCACCTAACCCGCACATCTTTGGAGTGTGGGAGGAAACCGGAGCACCCGGAGGAAACCCACGCAGACACAGGGAGAATGTGCAAACTCCGCACAGACTGTGACCCGAGGCCGGAATCGAACCCGGGTCCCTGGAGGTGTGAAGCAGCAGTGCTAATCACTGTGCTACGGTGCCACCCTCCGATATGTGTCATTCACTACTGTGAGTCTGTGCCCTATTGTTGAGCAATCATGCTTTCGATAGCAGTCATTTTCCGAATCAACCTTTTCTGTTCTCTTTACGATCGAGTTAAACTCTGTAAACTCCCCTTTCAAGAATGAAAAACCCATATTTCTCTCTTATCTCATCTCCCTGACACAATAGATTGTCTCCACAGTTGGGATGTTTCCCTGGGTCTGATATCTCATGCAAAATGTGCAAAGGTTTCAGAGGAACTGTGAAGAATTTCTACTTTAAAGCAGTGACCACACTTCAGAAGATACCTGATTGACTGTAACATTTTCTGGGACATCCTGAGAGCTATAGAAAGGCTGGATTTCTTTCACCTCAGTGGAAGACCTAATGGGGCAAAAGTTAGAACAAAGAGCTTCACAAAAGCCAAACCAAACACAGCAGTACATTATGTGTGTAGGAATTTTGAGGCTTTCAAGAGGGCATTAATGATTATTTGAATAGAGACAATGATTTGATTTGATTTGATTTATTATTGTCACATTTATTAACATACAGTGAAAAGTATCATTTCTTGCACGCTATACAGACAAAGCATACCGTTCATACAGAAGGAAAGGAGAGAGTGCAGAATGTAGTGTTACAGTCATAACTAGGGTGTAGAGAAAGATTAACTTAGTGCGAGGTAGGTCCATTCAAAAGTTTGACAGCAACAGGGAAGAAGCTGTTCTTGAGTCGGTTGGTACGTGACCTCAGACTTTTGTATCTTTTTCCCGACAGAAGAAGGTGGGAGAGAGAATGTCCAGGGTGCGTGGGGTCCTTGATTATGCCGGCTGCTTTGCCGAGGCAGCGGGAAGTGTAGACAGAGTCAATGGATGGGAGGCTGGTTTGCGTGATGGATTGGGCTACATTCATGACCTTTTGTAGTTTGTGCAGGGGAAAAGGCAGGGGAATGGCACTAAGTCAGGTTGCTCGTTTGGAGTGCCGGTACAGACACGATGGGCCAAATGGCCTCCTTCTGCACGGCCATGATTAAAGTTTATTTATTAGTGTCACAGGTAGGCTCACATGAACACCATAATGAAGTTACTGTGAAAATCCCCTAGTCGCCACACTCAAGCGCCCGTTCGGGTACACTGAGGAAGAATTCAGCATGGCCAATCCAACTAACCTACACGTCTTTCAGATTGTG
Organism: Mustelus asterias; assembly: GCF_964213995.1. Classification (NCBI taxonomy): domain Eukaryota; kingdom Metazoa; phylum Chordata; class Chondrichthyes; order Carcharhiniformes; family Triakidae; genus Mustelus; species Mustelus asterias. The sequence continues at coordinate 4,510,014 of NC_135828.1, read as the reverse complement.
GGAGGAAACCGGGGCACCCGGAGGAAACCCATGCAGACACGAGGAGAATGTGCAGACTCCACACAGACAGTGACCCGAGGTCGGAATTGAACCCAGGTCCCTGGCGCTGAGAGGCAGCAGTGCTGATCACTGTGCCACCGTGCCGCCCAGAATCTGTGAATATATTTGCTGCATAATCAGGTCAGCCCTAAATGGGAAAACGCAGCAAAATAAAAACATCTTTTAAACACATGAGGAGATGAGGAAGGCTTCACCAGGTACGAGCCATGCCATTATGTATTGTGTTCATTTACATAGGGAATTGGAATCGACCTTAACCTGGTGTGATTGTGCCAGACGGATGATGGCAAATCAACAAACAGTTTTACAGATGTCCTCTGACGAAGGGTCATCCAGACTCGAAACATTGGCTCTATTCTCTCTCCACAGAGGCTGTCAGACCCGCTGAGATTTTCCAGCATTTTCTGTTTTTGTTTCAGATTCCAGCATCCGCGGTATTTTGCTTTAGTTTAATTTATTTACAGGTTTGCAGATGTTTAATTTCCATTGACTTCAGTTGGAGAGTTGCTAAAGCGGGCAGCTCATTCACTATCATCTGACTCACAGGGTCAGGAAAACGTCAAGACCTACCCCTGTATTCAGCCCAGGAAAATCATTTTTTATCTTCTCTGTATTGTGAAATGCCATTGACAGAAACCAATCTCAGAGTGTGTAAAGGGAGCACAATAACATTGTTTACTGGCAGGATAAACCTCAAACAGTTTACAACTCACCCAAATCCACCAACTAGATTTAATTAAAGCTCCACTTATCCGAGTTCCATGTTGGACTCTCTCTCTCCAAAGATGAGAGTTGTGAGTTCCCGGCACTTTCTGTTTTTACAGCGGGATTGAATTACAGCTTTCAAATCACCCCCCTTCACATCCAGTAGTCTTTATTCAGCCTATGGGAAGGGTGTGTTAATTCACTCATGTTCTGTGTTGACTGTTGTCCCTTGCTGCGGATGGTGACAATGAAGATGTTCCAGAAGGCTCTCGATCGCCACCAACCCCAGGGGAATAGGGAGAGGGAGATGCAGGGCTGTGGAGGTGCGTAACTGTAGAACAGGTAACTCCAGGTCAGATTCAGATGAAGATTTTCACAACTCCATTAACCCCAACCCTTGTACAGTGACAGACCTGTAATAAAGGAATGGGCAAAGATATGGACAGATTAGTGCCCTGCATTTGGAAGATTTAACTACATTACGCAGAAGGTCATAAACATATGGAACAGAATTTTGGAACTGTCCAACAGGACGACATCCCCTTCTAATTCACGCACTTTCCTCCATAATACCACATAAACAAAGCTACAATTATATAGCCTGTAGTTGAATGTCCTGTACAACATACACAGTCTAACAATTAAGAATGAAAACCTTGTTATTTACAATGTATGAACCTTGGAAAGAATTCTATGTTTTCATTACCGAATACTAACAGCAGCGCCTTGGAAACTGGAAAGGAGGAACAGACAAAAGGTAGAATGGAGAGCGGGAACACAGAGAAGCAATTTACAGATTCGCTCCAAGGTGTTGCTGCTATTTCTAATTCATTTTGTTGTGTCCGGAAAGTGCTGTGTGAAAGGCGTCCTGTAAATCAGCAAGAGGTTTCCTGACACATTTTCCAACACCAATCACGAGTGTGTTCACACGTCAAGCTGTGAGTGTAATGAGCAAAGAAGAGACTGACCCTCTGGAAAATCCAAAGACCCACACAGATGCCATTTCAGCTACAAGGGTTTTGGAACGCACCTCCAAGAGAAAGCCACCAAGCTGGCATCAAAGCAATGCCAATCTCAACGTGTTCCAAAGACTCAGGATTGGTGCCAATCCTAGGTCTCTGACAATAACATTTATATTCTCAAGGTAAGCTTCAGTACCCTTCAATCAAACATTTCCCTAAAAACCCGGCCTATATAGCACCTTTATGTCTTAAATATCCCAAGGACCTCCCAAGAGCTTTAATCAAAAAAGGTCTGATACTTACATAAACTACTTAGAGATCATGTGACAAAAACTTGCTCGTCCAAGTTGATTTTAAGGAGCATCTTAAAGGAGGAGAGGGGGGAGAGATGTAAGGAGGAAATTCTTGAACTTAGAACCTTGACAACTGAAGAAAGGGCCGCCAGTAGTGGAAGGATAAAATTGGGTTGTTAATGAGAGGTAAGACTTCAACATGAAACACTCACCCTCCTTCATATCTGCCTTTCTACTTTATCAAGAGAAGTTCCACAATAACTCACCTCCTGACTCCCCAAAGTCTATCCCCTCCATATACAAGGCATAAGTCAGGAGTGTGATGGAATACTCCCCACTTGCCTGGATGGGTGCAGCTCGAACAACACTCAAGAAGCTCGACACCATCCAGGACAAAGCAGCCCCGCTTGATTGGCACCACATCCACAAACACCCACTCCCTCCACCACTCAGTAGCAGCAGTGTGTACCATCTACAAGATGCACTGCAGCAATTCACCAAAGATCCTGAGACAGCACCTTCCAAACCCATGACCACTTCCATTGGGAAGGAGAAGAGCAACAGATATCTGGGAACTCCACCACCTGCAAGTTCCCCTCCAAGCCACTCACCAGCCTGACTTGGAAATATATCGGCTGTTCCTTCACAGTCGCTGGGTCAAAATCCTGGAATTCCCTCCCTAACGGCATTGTGGGTCAACCCACAGAACATGGACTGCAGCGATTCAAGAAGGCAGCTCACCACCACCTTCTCAAGGGCAACTAGGGATGGGCAATAAATGCTGGCCAGCCAGCGACGCCCATGTCCCACGAATGAATGAAGAAACAAAAAAATCACAGTGTCCATGTTGACAAGGATAGCGAATTCACCCCAATGGGATAACCCGGAGTGATTTAAGGATTGATAAGGAACTTTCTCAGTGCACGGACAGTTGTGACTCAGTTGGCAGCACTTTTACATCTGGAGGCTGTGGGTTCAAGTCCCGCTCTCGAATTTGAGCATAACAATAGTGTCTGGCACTCCACTGAGGGGGAGCTACACCTTCAGTGTTGCCAATTCTTCGATGAGGCATTAGACTGAGGTCCCATCTGCCCTCACATGTAAAAGATCCCATAGACAGTCACCAGTTTGAAGAAGAGCAGCTGAGGGGGCAACGGAGAGGTTTATCCGTGATGGGTGGAAGAGTCAATTACTAGGCGGCACAGGTTTAAGGTGCGAGGGGCAAGGTTTAAAGGAGATGTACGAGGTAAGTTTTTTTTACACAGGGGGTGGTGGGTGCCTGGAACTCGCTGCCGGGGGAGGTAGTGGAAGCAGATACAATAGTGACTTTTAAGAGGCATCTTAACAAATACATGAATAGAGAGATATGGTCCCCGGAAGAGTAGGGGGTTTTAGTTCAGATGGGCAGTGCAGACTTGGAGGGCCGAAGGGCCTATTCCTGTGCCGTAGTTTTCTTTGCTCTGTGTTCTACGTTCTGGTCAATATTTATTCCTCAATCAATATCAGAAGGGCAGAGGCCGGGATTTTCAGATCCCACAATTCCCACCCACAGTCAACGGGCCTCTGGTTTGCCCCATCAAATTTTCCGTCCCGCTCACAACAATTCCCCCCACGGGCGGGAGTGGAAAATCCCTGCCAGATCTCGCCGTGCGCTAACCCAACATTACAATAGTGAGTACACTTCAAAATGCTGCATTGTGATGCACTTTTAGACAAGGTGAGATCGTGAAAAGGGGCCATGTAAATGTTGGCTGTTCGTTCGTTTCTACTTCGAGTGGCGTATTTTGAGTGAGAAGAGAGAGAATGATGAGAATGAGGATGCGGTACACAGCTGTGCACCATGCAGCTAAACAAATCTCTGTCCCAATCTACAGCCCATCCCCACCTTTCCTTCGCTTGTCTAAAGGGAGCTGCTCCGTTCATCCAACCTTCCTGAGCTTATTAATTTGCAGCATCAGTCACACTTTGTCACCATCTCTGACTGTCCATTAAAAGCTGACGGGAATTTGGGCAAAATAGGCACACACTAAATACTCACAGCACTGCCTTAATTAACACATTTATTAATTGAGAAAACAAACCAATACTATGTTGTCACAGCTGAGCGCAGACTGGCCCCGACAATAGACACCAGATTTTCCCAAACAGAAATATATTCCCCTCATTTTTAAAATCCTTACCTGGATTTTCCAGTGGTCCTATCGCCCATGGCAACCTCTGAGATCATAGAATCATAGAATCCCTACAGTACAGAAGAAGGCCTTTCGGCCCATCGAATCTGTACCAATCACAATCCCACCCAGGCCCCATTCCCGTAACCCCACATATTTACCCTGCTAATCCCCCTGACACTAGGGTCAATTTAGCATGGCCAATCAACCTAATCCACACAATCTTTGGACCGTGGGAGGAAACCGGGGCACCCGGAGGAAGCTCACGCAGACACTGGGAGAATGTGCAAACTCCGCACAGACAGTGACCCGAGGCTGGAATTGAACCCGGGTCCCTGGTGCTGTGGGGCAGCATGGTGGCACAGTGGTTAGCACTGCTGCCTCACAGCTCCAAGGACCTTACTTGTGACTAATAGATAAACTTAAAACTAGCCACCCAAGGTCTCAAGCAAGATCTGATATTGTGTGGTCTTTTCCCATGGCCTTCCCCTTTTGAACCACTACTCACTTACCTAACCTTACAAAGTATTTCCACTGCAACAGGCACATTCAGAAGACAATTAGCTAACAGCTCAACCTTCTCATCCCGTCATTAGAAAGCGGCTAAGTTACCAAGGCATAAAAACAAAGCAGGAAATAAATGTTTTTTTTAATTTCCTTTTGCTCCCTGAGACTGTTAAGGCATGTTTTGTTGGTGTTTTCGGACTATGACATACAGAAATGGTTCGGTGCAATGCTTAGTGTAACTGATGCACATCAAACACAAGAGTGAGAGAGGGCTGAATGAATATTTATGGGTTGGCAATAGAATGGGAAACTTCATGTTACCACAGACATAGTTTATGGGCAGAACTTTCTCATCCCGTCCACCATGGGAATCGTAGCGGCAGGGGCGCAGACCTCGCAAAGATCCGTTGGCCTCAAGCAGGATTTCCCAGCCTTCAGGCGAGCGCAGTCAGAATATCCCACCCAATGGCTGGAATTCTACCACCTCACCCACCACGGAATCGGAGCGGGCGAGGGTCCGACAACGGAAATCCCCGTTGACCTCGGGAGGGAATTTCCGGTCTTGCCCGAGCAAGGCCGTAAAATCCCACCCTATGTGTTTCATTGTTGGCTGTGATCAATGTGTGAGGTTAGTGTGTTTTCTTACCCTCAGAGTGCTTTGTCCCAATTAGATGATTCCAGCAGCAAGCTCATTTTGAATTTAAACATAAAGATTATTTATTCACACACCTGCCCCAGATGTTTAAACTCAATATCTTACACACTATCACACATACACAGAAGAAAAGTTTATTTATTAGTGTCACAAGTAGGCTTAGATTAACACTGCAATGAAGTTACTGTGAAAATTCCCCAGTCGACACACTCTGGTGCCTGTTCGGGTACACTGAGGGAGAATTTATCATGGCCAATGCAGCTAACCAGCATCTCTTTTGGACTGTGGGAAGAAACCTGAGCACCTGGAGGAAACTCATGCAGACATGGGGAAAACATGCAGACTCCGCACAGACAGTGACCCACAGTGGGAATCGAACCCGGATCCCTGGCGCTTTATGGCAGCAGTGCTAACCACTGTGCCACTGTGCCTCCCAAATATAAATGAATAAAATACAACAATACGAAATGTAACAATACGTACAACACAATTACAATCTTGAATTATTTCAGCCACTTTCGAAACAGGCCTGTAGTTTCTTAGATGAATTGATACTTCAGCTGGAAAAAGCAAAGGATTCTCAGGATGCTGTGAGGCTTACTGTAGTCGAATTATCATTCCAAGAAGGTCAGCCCTTTGGGTGAACATGATGTTGGAACAGGTTGGGGGAAGAATCCTTCTACCACTTTCAAGGTACAGCTGTTTATTACCTTGGCTGCTTACCTTTCTGGTTCAATGGCTTGGCTGTTTTTTTTCTGATGGTATATGCCATGGTGTTTTGGACCTGAACAGTTTTTGCTGTTATTTTTAATGAAAAAACAGGTAACAAACATGGCTGCATTAATCACGTGATCTGTGACAAGTCCAAAGTACTTCTTCCAAAAAAGCTGGCAAGTTTGGTTGATATATATCCTGTGCTGTAATTGTTTTGCACCCTGCAGGTTTCAGACAGCCTAGATCTTTGTATTTGAGATGAAGGGGTGACCTCAATACAATAAAAAATTAATGAGATCCATTTTTGATTTGATTTGATTTATTATGCTCACTGTATTGGTATACAATGAAAAGTATTGTTTCTTGTGCGTTATGCAGACAAAACATTACCGTTCATAGAATACATAGGGGAGAAGGAAAGGAGAGGGTGCAGAATATAGCATCACAGTCACAGTTAGGGTTTGAAAAAGATCAGCTTAATATACAGTAGGTCCATTCAAAAGTCTGACAGCAGCAGGGAAGAAGCTGTTCTTGAGTCGGCTGGCATTTGTCAGACTTTTGTATCTTTTTCCAGATGGAAGAAGGTGGAAGAGGGAATGTCCGAGGGGTGCGTGGGGTCCTTAATTATGCTGGCTGCTTTTCCGAAGCAGCGGGAAGTGTAGACAGAGTTGTTAGAACGTAACCGATGACAACTTTGTATTGGATGTAATGTGACTAATGCGAACAAGATGTAAGGGTCAGCTGACCCAGTAAACCATGGAACCAATTACAGAGTGATGTAATAGTCAGCTGACCAGCTGATTCACTATAAATAAGGAACTATGTAGAATTGTGGGGAGCTTGTGGCCCAGGGTGAGGCCTCAAGTTTGGAGTAATGATGTTTCTTTATTAAACCCTTTCTTTGATTTATAAGTTGGAGTAAGCTTTGTTGTAATTTCATTAGCTGCATTTTGAAGAGTTCCTTCTGAAGAAACAAGAGTCAATGGATGGGAGGCTGGTTTGCGTGATGGACTGGGCCATGTTCACGACCCTTTGTAGTTCCTTGCGTCTTAACATCCATTGAGTTTAAATATCTCTCTTGTCCATGGTGAGGCAGAAGGATGATTCAGCTGGTATATCAGAGTCTTGTATGTTAATGGTTCATCCTTAACAAAGGGATTTGTGAATTTCACAAGTGACGGAATTAGGTATTTGCATAAGTCACATGATATGCTGCAGCCATCTTAAACAGTTTTTAGTGTCCACTTTTAAAACAAAATACAGCTTTAAAATTTGCCATAGCCTCGTGGCTGTACAGAGAATGGCAATGTTGAAAAGTTCATTTGTATGTATAGCAAATAGCAACAAGCATGGACAAGGATAGAAACTAAATGAGAATTGCCACTTACCTACTGGTAAAAAAGAAATAAGCAGGAACATTTTATCTGTTAGTTATGACTATCCTTGTTCCTTACATCGGTCTAATGCAGTATTGAAGCATAAATTGGATTACTCCTCCAGTTCAAATGGAATCATTGGTGAATCAGCATTGACAGGCAAAGCAAGGAGTAATGGAGAATAGACCATAATGGTCCCTCTGACAGTTGCCCCTGAAACTAATGAACTGTTGTGACTGAAACGCAGACTTTCGATCACACTACAATCTCTTACATTGAGTGAAGGATGAGGAGAATTCGTATCAGCTCTTGTCCATTTACATTTCCTCCATAACCATTTATCACCCGGAGAAAGTAACCTAGCACGACTTTACAATCATCTGCGGATTATGAATCCCTCCGTCCAATATAATGTCTTGCCCATAAACAATCTGTACTCTACTGAAGTTCAACATTGTCACTATACGACTCTCATTAATCAACATTACCCCATGTTTACACAGCAAATAAACTGAAGCTGAGAAGGGAAGAAGTGTTCACTGTTTGTCAGCACATGCATTATCATTTAAATGTGTTTCATATACAAGCATATTCTGTCAACCCAGCCTACATTGCATAAGAAAAGCTGAAGTATTTTATGACACAGCAAAGGGACTCGATAATAACACAAGAATGAAGCCACAATGATCAAAAGTGTGTGGGATATTATTTTGAAAAGTGCTCTCCATTGAAGACACAAATCTTCAAGGCAGCCTCATCCATCTTATGGACAAAGGTAAAGTACCTCTCAATATGAACTTCAAATTTGAACAGCCTGGGGTTGAGATTATGCGAGTTTTATCAATGCAATTCAGATGAAATCGGCTGCATCAAGGGCGTAAGATCGAAGAAACCCGGGCGCGAGGTACATTGAGCATAAATAAAGATTAGGCAATCTTTAGCCTTTGCTTTAAAGGTCTCCTCATCCAAAGATGGGCCACACCAGCAAACGAAAAGGAATGAGGATGGTGAGTTTCTGCTGCTTTGTACTTTTCAAGGAAGTCCCTGTCTTTTTATGCATGGCATGTTCTTAAAAAGTTTATTACGTGTTAAAAATTATTTAACTCATGACAGAACTGACACGTCTGGGAAATGGTTCCGGCAAATTTTTAAAGGCAATTTTCACGATGTAAACTTGATCGATCATGGGATGATGAATTTGATATTTTTGTTTAAAAACCCTCATTTGTTTTTGCGATAAACCCATTTCATTGGTATTGATAAAACTGCATCAGACTGCCGCTTGTAAGTACCGCACTGAACATTCTTTGTATTGCAGGAGAGCAGAAGGAAACATTTCTGTTCTATTGCAGTAACCGGCTAGGCTGCTTCACGAAAGGTTTGTGGTTCCGTGAGGATGGAAAATTGAACTATAACCCAAACAGAGAGATTTCAAGCACAATAACGTCCCATTTTCCCAGTTGCCCCAGGAATGCCACCAGCCCCTGTTTCCCCGACACCTCCAGAAATCTTTGTGGCAAAATTGTTTTCATTGATTTTCAAACAAAAAAAAAGGGGAAATGGTGTTAATACTTGGGGTTAAAGTCAGTATTGTCTTTCTCCTCACACCAGACCCTTTGGGGTGACGTTCACCTCGAATATAGTGAAAAACAGACAACAGTAAATCCGATGCCCACTGTCAGTGTACTCGGGTTAATAATTTCCTATATATAGACTGTGACGTATTTCATCCCCTGTTATTCTCAGGGGTTTGACCTCATCCAGATTCATGGGTTGGCACGGTGGCACAGTGGTTAGCACTGCTGCCTCACAGCGGCAGGGACCCGGGTTCGATTCCTGGCTTGGGTCACTGTCCGTGCGGAGTCTGCACGTTCTCCCCGTGTCTGCGTGGGTTTCCTCCGGGTGCTCCGGTTTCCTCCCACACTCCGAATGACGTGCTGGTTAGGTGCGTTGGCCATGCTAAATTCCCCCCCAGTGTACCCGAACAGGTGTGGCGACTAGGGGATTTTCACAGTAACTTCATTTCAGTGTTAATGTAAGCCTACTTGTGACACTAATCAATAAACTTTAGATTCTTGTTCGAAGGACCCTTCCTAAAAATATTCTCCATTAGGAAAGTTATGAGTTTTCTTTGGAATAAGGTTTATAATGTCCTTGCCTCGTGAGCCAGAGATTCATGTCTGAGTTTCCCCGACAGTGGTTTTCAGGGTCAGCCTGTGTTGACAGGAGCAGAGAGACTGAGGCAGCCCCAGTCTGACACATTCCCCCCCGTCTCCTCATCGTGTCCATCTGTGCAAGCGCATTGGGAAAAACGCTCCCACTTGACTTGCAGGATTTAATTTGCACTGAATAAGTCAGCTGTTCCGTGGACTGAGTGTGAACCTCTGAAACCATGTGGTCTGTCATGAAAGAGGCCGCAGCAAGTTCGTGCCTTCCAGCTACCGTGTAAACATCTGTGTCCTCAGCACGCTGAACAACCGAAGGAGCTGCTGCAGTGGTATGGGCACGGATTAAAGCAGTGCGGCAGGCAGATTGAACTGAACTCAATTGAATTGAACAGCTGCTCAGAAAGAGAAATTTTGAGATACCTGATTGCTCCGTGAAGCCTATGAGAGTCGACCTCCCTGGACAAAAAAAGAAAGGCCTTCATTTGTATAGCATCTTTGGGGACACATTTTTATGAGTCGTGGCGTAGGGTATAAGACCAAGGAGGCAATGTTGGAGCTGTACAGAATATTTATTAGCCCAAAGCAGGAATACTGTGTGTAGTTCTGGTCACCTCACTATAGGGAGAATGTGATTGCACTAGAGGGGATACGGAGGAGGTTCACCAGGATGTTGCCTGGGACGGAGCATTTGAATTATAAGGACAGACTGGATAGGCTTGGGTTGTTTTCTCGAGAGCAGAGAAGGCTGAGGGGGGATATGATTGAGCTGTGTAAGATTGCGAGGAGAATGGACAGGGTGAGTAGGGAGTAGCTGTTCCCCTTGGTTGAGGGGTCAATCACAAGGAGTCATAGTTTTAGGGTGAGAAGCAGGAGATTCAGAGGGGATTTGGTGGGAATCTGGAATGCGGTGCTTGGGAAGGTAGGGAAAGCTGGAAACCTTACAACCTGTAAAAAGCTTTTGGATAAGCACTTGAAACATCATAACATACAAGGATATGGGACAAGTGCTGGAAAATGGGATTCGCACAACTTTAGTCACGGGTGACACGGTGGCACAGTGGTTAGCACTGCCGTCTCACAGCGCCTAGGTTCGATTCCCGGCTTGGGTGACTGTGTGGAGTTTGCACGTTTTCCCAGTGTCTGCATGTACCTCTGGGTGCTCCGGTTTCCTCCCACAGTCCGAAAGACGTGCTGGTTTGGTGCATTCGCCATGCTAACTTGCCCCGAGTGTCCCGAGATGCATAGGTTAGAGGGATTAGCGGGTTAAATATGTAGGGTTATGGGGATAAGGCCAAGATGGGATTGTTGTTGGTGCAGACTCAATGGGCCGAATGGCCTCCCTCTGCACTGTAGAGTTTCTATGATTCTATAGTGGTAGTTATTGTTGGTGCAGACTAGATGGGCCAAATGGCCTTTTCTGCGATGTACGATTCTATGACTTTAACTCAGAATATCCCAAAGCACTTTGCAGCCAATGACATACTAGTATTATAGGAAATGTTCTGCTTCAAAATAATGGCATAGAATCTTTGCATCCACCCAGAGGGGGTGGGGGTGGGGAAGGAGTCTCAGCTCAGCATCATGTCTGAAAGACGGCACCTGTGACAGTGCTGCCCTCCTGTACTGGGAGTGTCGGCCTACATTGTGTGCTCAAGTATCTGGAGAGGCATTTGAACCAGCAACATCTGATCTTGGCAGGAGTGAAACCCACTGGGCCGTGGCTGACATTGCAGAATATCATTAATTTGGATCATTGAACTTATGCTCCAAGCTCACCCATTGGACAAGAGGTAGCAGCAAAGTTCTATCCAGCTGCCCTCCCCTTCCTCTTCCCCATGTTGGTTCAGCCTTGCTGCCTTACCCAACTCTAAACTGGGGCATCAAATCATCACCTCACGCTCGCTGCTGCTGAAACCCTATCCCCCGCCTTCTCGCGCACACACCTCATCCCCCACTCAAACAAAAACAGAAAATCTCAGCAGGGCTGAAACCATCTGTGGAGAGAGAAACAGAGTTAAAATTTCAATTCTGGATGACTCTTCACCAAAGCTGAAGACAATTAGAAATAGGATGAGACATGTCGGAGGGAAGAGCAGTACTTCTCCCCATGACTGCGTGGGTTTCCTCCGGGTGCTCTGGTCTCCTCCCACAGTCCAAAGGTGTGCGGGTTAGGTTGATTAGCCATGCTAAGTTGACCCTAGTGTCTGGGGGATTAGCAGGGTAAATACCATAGAACCATAGAACCATAGAAAATTACAGCTCAGAAACAGACCTTTTGGCCCTTCTTGTCTGTGCCGAACCATTTTTTGCCTAGTCCCACTGACCTGCACTTGGACCATATCCCTCCACACCCCTCTCATCCATGCACCCGTCCAAGTTTTTCTTAAATGTTAAAAGTTTACCATTTTATCCGGTAGCTCATTCCACACTCCCACCACTCTCTGCGTGAAGAAGCCCCCCCTAATATTCCCTTTAAACTTTTCTCCTTTCACCCTTAACCCATGCCCTCTGGTTTTTTTCTCCCCTAACCTCAGTGGAAAAAGCCTGCTTGCATTCACTCTATCTATACCCATCAAAACCTTCCAAAGTGCAATATCTCACACTTGTCTGCGTTAAATTCCATTTGCCATTTTTCAGCCCATTTTTCTAGTTGGTCCAAATTCCTCTGCAAGCTTTGAAAACCTTCCTCACTGTCCACTGCACCTCCAATCTTTGTATCATCAGCAAATCTGCTGATCCAATTTACCACATTATCATCCAGATCATTGATATAGATGACAAACAACAATGGACCCAACACCGATCCCTGCGGCACACCACTAGTCACAGGCCTCCACTCAGAGAAGCAATCCTCCACAACCACTCTCTGGCTTCTTCCATTGAGCCAGTGTCTAATCCAATTTACTACCTCCCCATGTATACCCAGCGACTGAACCTTCCTAACTAACCTCCCATGAGGGACCTTGTCAAAGGCCTTGCTGAAATCCAGGTAGACAACATCCACAACCTTCCCTTCATCCACTTTCCTGGTAACCTCCTCGAAAAACTCTAATAGATTGGCCAAACATGACCTACCACGCACAAAGCCATGTTGACTCTCCCTAATAAGTCCCTGTCTATCCAAATATTTGTAGATCCTATCCCTTATCACACCTTCCAATAACTTGCCCACCACCGACGTCAAACTTACTGGCCGATAATTTCCCGGATTTCTTTTGGAACCTTTTTTAAACAACGGAACAACAGGAATAGAGCCTGGGTGGGATTGTGGTCAGTGCAGATTCGATGGGCCGAATGGCCTCTTTCTGCACTATAGGGATTCTATGATTCTATGATTCCTCAGGGTAGGCATTCCCGGAAGAGAAGGGGATTAAAAACACATGATAGACACATGAATAGATAGGGAATAGAGGGATACAGGCGGTTGGTCTAGATAGGACAACGTGATCGGCGCAGGCTTGGAGGGCCGAAGGGCCTGTTCCTGTGCTGTACCGTTCTTTGTTCTTTGTAAACATGAGTTACTGCAGATGCTGCAATCTGAAACAAAGACAGAAAATGCTGGAAAATCTCTGATTCTCCACTGTTCTCCTTGCTCGCCTCTCAATCTTCCCCCTCCACTAGCCTCACCTCATTGATAACCGGCCCACAAATTTTCCCACGCATCACCCATCCCTGTCCTTGCTGTCCGGTAACAATTTATATTTATATACCATCTGTAACATCACAAAATGTTCCAAGGTGCTTCAAAGGAAAACTATAAGACTAAGTATGACCCTGAGCCTCATCAGCAGATATTTGGTCAGGTGACTACAGATCTGGGCAAAGAAGTAGACATTAAGGAGTGTGTTAATGGAGGAAAGTGAGGTAGAGAGGCAGAGAGGTGTAGGGAGGGAATTCCAGAGCTTGGGATCCAGGCACTGCTGCCAGTGGTGGAGCAATTGGAATCAGGATTGCACAAGAGACCGGAAATAGAGGAGCACAGATAACTCAGAGGATTGTGGGGCTGGAGAAGATTGCAGAGATAGGGAGCGGCGAGACAGCAGAGACGCTGAAAACATAGAATGAGAATTTTAGAATTAAGATGTTGCTTGAGCGGGAGTCAGCACAGGTCAGCCAGGCGAACAGAACTTGATGCACTTTTAGACACAGGCAGGAGAGTGTCTTTGGATGAGTTCAGAGTGGGTAGAATGTGGGAGGAGAACATTGGAATGGTGAAGTCTTGAGGTGAATGAATGAAGGTTTGAGCAGCTGATTAGCTGAGACAGTGGTGAGGCTGGGCTATGTTTAGGAGATAGAAATATGTGGTCTTAATGATGACAGGAATGTGAGGTTGGAAATTTATCTCAGGGTGAAATCTTAGAATCATAGAATCCCTACAGTCCAGAAGGAGGCCATCAAGCCTGCACTGACAGCAATCCCACCCAGGCCCTATCCCCCATAACTCCATGTATTTCCACTACTAGTCCCCCTGACACGAAGGGGCAATTTAGAATGGCCAATCCACCTAACCTGTACATCTTTGGAAATGTGACACTGACTGGTTACACTACTTCACACATCACCAATACATCAAATTTAAAATCCTGGGCCCTCATTGACAAATCCCTCCAGATTTTCATAGAATCCTACAGTGCAGAAAGAGGCCATTCAGCCCACCAAGTCTACACCGACCACAATCCCGTCCAGGCCCTATCCACCGAACCCCATGCATTTACCCCAGCTAGTCCCCCTGAAACTTAAGGGGCAATTTAGCACGGCCAATCTAATAACTCGATGTGGCAAACAAATAACTGAGGGGTTTGTTGATAACAATTATATACAACGAAGGGTGCAACACCACAAAGATGTGTGGGTTTCCTCTCACACACCCTTGGACTGTGGGAGTCTCACACACCCTTGGACTGTGGGAGGAAACCGGAGCACCCGGAGGAAACCCACACAGACACAGGGAGAACATGCAAACTCCACACAGACAGTGACCCCAGCCAGGAATTGAACCCGGGTCCCTGGCTCTGGGAAGCAGCAGTGCTAACCACTGTGCCACCATGCCGCCCCTGCCTCAAGTCTACAACCTCCTCCAGTATTGTGCTCCCGCATTTCCTCTGTCCATCGGTTCAGTTAAACAGCTCTCCCTTTTAATTATAACCTCTCTGACCCTCTGCTAATAAACGCCTTGTTCCAGCTTCTAAGTTAAAGCCCTATTTAACTGGAAGCTGGTTTCTACTCTTACTGAACACTGTGATGTGCTTACATGTTTATTGTATGTACTGTTTCTGAGAAGAATTGACCTTGAATATTTTGTGATTACCCCAGGTCCATTGAAGCTTTGTGTTGCTGCTGCCTTTGCTATTTTAATGTAAATGTTGATTTGGTCCTTTGGTAAAGAACCCTCGGCGTTACTCATATTACTGCATGTTAGCACAGAGAGACAGTGTTTTACATTCAGCAAAGGATAGACGGTATTTGTGTACAACACATCTGAAAGGAAACTGGACAACCGCTGGAGATACTATTTACTTCATTTAATTACTTCAATTTTTCCTTTAATTAATGGCAGTGTTTCTTCACTGTGTGCTTTCACCAACACTTTAATTCATCTTATTCAGCCAGCTGTGGTTGAACAGAGACACCCACTCCATATCCTAGCATCATCATAGAATCCCTGCAGTGCAGAAGGAGGCCATTTGGCCCATCGAGTAACCTACCCAGCATTTATTCAACACTTTTGCAAAGGGGATGCTAAACTTGACGAGGATTTGTGTCGAGCTGACGAGATCGCAAATGATGATTATCCTGACAGAAACTATGGAGGGGGGATGTTTGATGCCCCCCCCCCCACCCCCCGCCTCCCCCCTCCACCCCAGCTGGGTGTGTTTGAGATGGTGGGGGAGGAGGGGGAGGGGAGGGGGGTTGGGAGGACGAGGAGGGGGCAGCATGTAGAATTGGATTACTGGCTCACTCCCACAGCCAGTTAGGTATATGTTAATGACTAAACAATCTGGTTTATTGATGGCCGAGGGATAGATATTATCCAAAACACCCTGGAAAACTCTCCAAACCACTTTCCTACCGACCCCGAAGCATGTTTCAGTGGGCAGGTGAGGCATCAGCCAGCCTGTCCAATCTTAGGCCTATTGCAGCCACTAGCTGGCCAATGAATGCCAAATTAAGAGCCTAATTCCCCCTTTGCCACTTTTACACAATGGGGTGATGGAAGGCAGGACGGGAGCAGGCAGGCTGCTCTTCACCAGCTCTGGGACGGGGTGGGGAGGGAGAGGGGGTATCACATCAGGGGTGGTGCCCCACACTTCGTTCCTCCCCCCTCCCCAGTCTACAATACCTCCATTGCCCCCAACCCGTCCCATTCCTCGTACCCCCACCCCCAGCTTCATAGACCACCCCTCCCTGCCCAAAAGGTCCCAACTTACCTTAGAATCACTACAGTGCAGAAGGAGGCCATTTGGCCCATCGAGCCTGCACCAACAACAATCCCATCCCAGCTCTAACCGTGTAACCCCATGTATTTACCCTAGCTAGTCCCCCTGTCACTAAGGGGCAATTTAGCATGGCCTATCCATCTAACCTACACATCTTTGAAGTGCGGGAGGAAACCGGAGCACCCGGAGGAAACCCACGCAGACACGGGGAGAATGTGCAGACTCCACACAGACAGTGACCCGAGATCAGAATTGAACTCTGGCGCTGTGAGGCAGCAGTGCTAACCACTGTGCCACCATGCCGCCCTTAATCTGGCAGGCATGACACTTCTTCCCGGGGACCCCCTTATCGTCCGGGCAACGGCCAGTACTAAATGCTGGCAATGTTGAGACGCCTCAGCTGTTGGCCACCGCTGTCGAGGGTGGGGCTTGCTTTACCTGAGGGGCAGGAGGTCCCACTCCCCCGTCATTCAGGCCGCCCCCAGCCTGTAATCGCTGCAGAACAGCCTTTTTTCAAAGTTAGTCGGTTTATGGCTGACTTGTCCACCAGGGGTTGGGGGTGGGGAGGGGCGGGGGGGTACGGAGGATGTGGTGGGAGGGAAATGAGAGTGAACAATACCCCTGAAATTCTGCCCTATAGAATGTTTGAAGTGGATGTTCAGTTTCCTTACCTGCGTATCGCAAGCTCTTCATTTGCTCTTCATTTGCTCTTCATTTGCTGCACAAATTTCATTCTTAATAAAGGGATTCTGAAACTCTTACCAACCTTTCAGAGATCACTCTCTGCAATGCTGACAATCTCTCTCGAAAGCTGCAGCTCAACCTCCTTAGCTTCTGAATTTATGAGGAATGCTTTTATTGATATTCCTGCTTTTTTAAAAAATCTGCCAATCAATTTTCCAGATGATTTTTTTAGAGCAGTCCTGAAAAGCTTCAATCCTTTACGGCTACCAGACAAAAAATTGGATTCAGGCATTCAGTTCAAATTGTAAGACTTGACGCGAGTAACTGAGTGAGATCCAGCAGATATTCAGAAAGAGGGAACTCCACCCTTAATTGTTATTTTGGACAGTTCATGGAATATTCCGTCACTGGAGGCCATTCAGCCCCCTGTGCCAGCTGCGAGATTGCCTATGCCAATCAGAGACTCTTGTCCAAATAAACATTGAGACATCGATGAAACAGATCACAGAAAAAACAACTTATTACAACCACTTAAAGATATCAGTCGAGCAAAGACAACAATTCAATTCAGCTGCCAAAAATATAATGTCCCGCTGAACTAATTATTTTATTGCTCTGGGCTCACAGTCAAGCCTCATTGGGCAACTGAATCATGTGGGTGTGATTGTTGTTGTACAGGAAATTGCAGCAGCCTAATTTCGCACAGCAAGATTCCACAAACAGCGACTTTCCTGGTTAGTTTTCCACATCTCCACCTGAGGCAGTAACCTGAGCAGCCCAGATTCCACACACAATGGGTGGGTTCACTAAAGAAGTAATTAATCTACTTTGTCCACTTCAATGGAGTGGTATCAAAACACCACGACTCTCTCGCCACACTGCACTATTGCTTTATTCATTCATGGGACAGGGGCGTCGCTGGTTAGCCAGCATTTATTGCCCATCCCTAGTTGCCCTTGGAGAGCAGTTGAGAGTCAACCACTTTGTTGTGGCTCTGGAGCCCCATGTAGGCCAGACCAGGTAAGGACAGCAGATTTCCTTCCCTAAAGGACATTAGTGAACCAGATGGGTTTTTCCTGACAATCATTTCATGATCATCGGTAGATTCTTAATTCCAGATATTTTTTTATAGAATTCAAATTCCATCATCTGCCGTGGCGGGATTCGAACCCGGGTCCCCAGAACATTTGCTGTGTCCCCGGATTAATAGTCGAGCGATAACACCATTCGACCATCGCCTCCGCAGTCCAATGCCTGCCTCTGAGATATTAGGTCATAGAGTCATAGAGGTTTACAGCATGGAAACAGGCTCTTTGGCCCAACTTGTCCATGCCGCCCTTTTTAAAACCCCTAAACTAATCCCAATTGCCTGCATTTGGCCCATATCCCTCTATACCTATATTAACACTCTATATTAAGTGATAATCAATATCCTTATTGTTGATGTGCATGTTGGCTACTGCTTTGGCTTACTGAGCTTTCATTGAAGGAGCTGGTTGAGAAAGTGGTTAAAATGAGACCCTAAGCTTTGTAAAATAAGATATAGAGGACAGAAGCCCGGAAGCTATATTTATAAAAATCTGGTTCGGTCACAACAGGAGTATTGTGTCCAATTCTGGGCACCAGTTTAGGAAGGATAGGCAGATTTAAGCAGGCAGGGAAAAGATTTACAAGGATGTTTCCATAAGTGAGGGATTTAGTTCCACAGGTGGGTTGGAGGAGCTGGGACTGTTCGCCTTAGGGAAGAGAAGGTTGAGAGGAGATTTGATAGAAGGGTTCAAAATCATGAGGGTCAGAGACAGAGTAGAAAGAGATAAATTGTTACAGAGCAATTGAGCACCAGAGATCAAAGTGATTGGCAAAAGAATTACAGGCGGCATGGGGAAAGATTTTTTTTTACTCAGCGAGTGGTTAGGATCTGGAATGCGGTGCCTGAGGGTGAGCTTGAGACAAATCCAATCGGGACATTCAAAGGGAATTGGATAAGGAGCTGGAGGGGGAACATTCACAGAGGACAGGGTTGGGGGGAGGGGGCCGGGGTGGGGGGTGGGACTGGTTAAATGTCAGAGGCTGGTAAGGACTCAATGGACCAAACAGCCTTCTTCTGTGTTCGAACCTATCTACGATTCTCTAACAAA
Source organism: Mustelus asterias (assembly GCF_964213995.1). Lineage (NCBI taxonomy): Eukaryota > Metazoa > Chordata > Chondrichthyes > Carcharhiniformes > Triakidae > Mustelus > Mustelus asterias. The sequence continues at coordinate 4,491,144 of NC_135828.1, read as the reverse complement.
GGGCAAAAATCCTTCAGAAGTCAACTCATAAGAGGCTTCAGAACCAATGGCAGCAAACACAAATCTTCACTTTTCTATTGAGCTGCTGAGATTAGTGGAATCTTCCATCAGCACGGGAATTTCTTTCAGCCTGCCAAGTTGGGAAACCAAAGTGCCTGATGCCGATGACTAATGTGGACAGGAGTATGTGAGAAAGGCTGTTCACTATTGACAGGAGAAGCATTGGAAAAGAACCTGGACCAAGCAGTCTGCTCCCAAATATGTAGATTCAGTTTATTTATTAGTGTCACAAGTAGCCTTACATTAACACTGCAATGAAGTTACTGTGAAAATCCCCCAATGGCCACACTCCGGTGCCTGTTTGGGTCACTGAGGGAGAATTTAGCATCGTCAATCCACCTAACCCGCACGTCTTTCGGACTATGGGAGGAAACCGGAGCACCCGGAGGAAACCCATGCAGACACGGGGAGAACATGCAGACTCTGCACAGACAGTGACCCAAGCTGGGATCGAGCCCAGGTTCCTGGTGCTGTGAGGCCACCCACAGTCCCATCAGTCAGTCAACAGTCATCTAATCAGTCTCATTGCCCAGAGAACTCACTCACTTTCACACACACACAGTCACTCTCTCACATGCACACACACACACAGTCACTCTCTCTCACATACACACGCACACAGTCACTCTCTCTCACATACACACACACACAGTCACTCTCTCTCACATGCACACACACACACAGTCACTCTCTCTCACATACACACGCACACAGTCACTCGCTCTCACATGCACACACACGCACACAGTCACTCTCTCTCACATGCACACACACACACAGTCACTCTCTCTCACATACACACACACACAGTCACTCTCTCTCACATGCACACACACACACAGTCACTCTCTCTCACATACACACGCACACAGTCACTCGCTCTCACATGCACACACACGCACACAGTCACTCTCTCTCACATGCACACACACACACAGTCACTCTCTCTCACATACACACGCACACAGTCACTCGCTCTCACATGCACACACACACACACAGTCACTCTCTCTCACATACACACACACACAGTCACTCTCTCTCACATGCACACACACACACAGTCACTCTCTCTCACATACACACGCACACAGTCACTCTCTCTCACATACACACACACACAGTCACTCTCTCTCACATACACACACACACACAGCCTCACACAAGTCTGTGAGCCAGATTGAGAGTTATGATTGTCCGGATTGTGGCCCTCAGGCCATATGTTGGACAATTTTGAATTACACCCACAACAGAATATATCAAAGAAGCCTCAGGGAAATTGAATGAAATCCATTTCAAAAATTATTGGCATTGACCGTGTTCTGAAGGTAAAAATCTTTTACACCAGTAATTGAATAATTTCTCAAAAGATTGAGAATAAAGCCCAAACACCTCCATACCAATTAATCTGCTGCTTCAAATATTTCCTTCCCCTGCATTCTCCTGGAAAGTCCTGTTTGGTTTTCAATTAACATTCTTGCCATTTTTTACCTGCATTCCTCAGTCCTGCTATAAATGAACGTCACTGTCAGTCTGTTCCGAGCAGTGTCTGAATAGAAAAGCATTGCTGCCTCCAATCCTCTTCCCATTGACACGGTCTCTTCACAATGGGATTGGCGTTCAAACCACTTGCGTGGCCTAAATAGTCGACCCATCATGTTTGGTCGAAGCACTCGCCCTTCTCAAGGAACATCTCCTTCTCATTGTTGCGATTCAAGCCTCGTCGCTTTCAAACACTCCTACCCTCGGGAGGTACACCAACAATAAACCATAGAAGCATCAAATTCAGTAATGTGGAGGAATAAAGGCAGCGAAGGTGACTTTCCATGCACTTTGACAGAAATGTCAACTGCTGATTCAGCAAATAACACTCCTGTCTCTGAGTCAACGAGCTTAAAGGCACACTCCGGGACTGGAAGACATGTCAGATCACAAACCATTGCAGTGCAGAGGAGCAAAGTGTTGGATCTCACATTTCCTCTAGAATGTGATAGTAAAATCCTGCCTGCCTGCCCGCTTTAAGGTTCTGCAACATTCAAAGGCAAGCCATAAACTGGCCTGACTAACACCCCTTCCCTAAAACACAACAAGAAGTCTCACAACGCCAGGCTAAAATCCAACAGGTTTATTTGGAATCACGAGCTTTCGGAGCACTGCTCCTTCATCAGGTGAGTGGAGGTTAGTTCACAAACACGGAATATATAGACAAAGACACGATTGCAAGAAGTTACAGATTAGAATGTGAAAAATGGTTCGAATGTGAGTCTTTACAGGTAATCAAGTCTTTGCAGGTACAGACAGTGTGAGTGGAGAGAGGGATAGTCACAGGTTAAAGAGATGTGAATTGTCTCAAGGCAGGACAGTTTGTAGGATTTTGCAAACCCAAGCAAGATGGTGGGGGTTACAAGTAGCGTGTTCAAACACAACAACAGCAAAAGATTCACCAGCTTACGGTGTTGCTGACTGCTGGCTCCTGCTGCATTCAACTAACTGCGGAGTATGCCCACACAGCAACAGTCTCTGTACTCTGAACTCGTTGCATACAGAGTGCTTTGAGCTGTCTGACACCGAGGTACAATTTCAGGATGAATCTCTATTCGATAACAAAATCTAAACATGATGTGGAGATGCCGGCGTTGGACTGGGGTGGGAACACAGTAAGAAGTCTCACAGCACCAAGTTAAAGTCCAACAGGTTTATTTGGGATCACGAGCTTTCGGAATGCCGCTCCTTCATCAGGTGAGTCACCTGGTGTTGTGAGACTTCTTACAAAATCTAAACATTGTCAGGCCAATAACATGGTCAAAAAAAAGACTAGGGAGATCTTCCTGACAGCAACTGATTTGAATATTTCCAGAAATTGAGACTAATTGGTGTATCAGTTAATAAATAGACTTGATATAATTAGATGGAGGGTTATGGTCTTGCAGCAATAATGGTGAAACAAGGTTTAATCAGTCTTCGAACACAAAAGGGGTTCACATAATTAGATATACAAAGTATGGGATTTTAATTACTGGACCTTCGGGTGTCGCAAAGTGCCTTACAGCCTAGAAAACACAAGATTTTTTATTTGTTCATGGAGTGTGGGTGTCACTGGCTGGGCCAGCATTTATTGCCCATCCTTGAGGGCATTTTAGAGTCACATGTAGGCCAGACCAGGTAAGAACAGCAGATTTCCATCCCTAAAGGACATTAGTGAACCAGATGGGTTTTTCCAACAATCGACAATGGTTTTGTAGTCATCAGTAGATTCTAAATTCCAGATTTTGATTGAATTCAAATTTCACCATCCGTGACAGGATTCAAACCGGGGTCCCCAGAACATTACCCTGGTCTGTGGATTACTAGCTCGGCGACAATAGTCATCGACTTCAGGAAGCGTAGAGGAGAACATGCCCCTGTCTACATCAATGGGATGAAGTAGAAAGGGTTGAGAGCTTCAAGTATTTAGGTTTCCAGATCACCAACAACCTGTCCTGGTCCCCCCCCATGCCGACACTATAGTTAAGAAAGCCCACCAAAGCCTCTACTTTCTCAGAAGACTAAGGAAATTTGGCATGTCCACTACGACTCTCACCAACTTTTACAGATGCACCATAGAAAGCATTCTTTCTGGTTGTATCATAGCTTGGTATGGCTCCTGCTCTGCCCAAGACTGTAAGAAACTACAAAAGGTCATGAATGAAGCCCAGTCCACCACGCAAACCAGCCTCCCATCCATTGACTCTGTCTACACTTCCTGCTGCCTCAGAAAAGCTGCCAGCATAATTAAGGACCCCACACACCCTTCTCTCTTCCACCCTCTTCCATCAGGAAAAAGATACAAAAGTCTGAGGACATGTACCAACCAACTCAAGAACAGCTTCTTCCTTTCTACCATCAGACTTTTGAATGGGCCTACCTTATATTAAGTTGATCTTTCTCTACACCCTAGCTATGACTGTAATACTACATTCTGCACTCTCTCCTTTCCTTCTCTATGAACGGTATGCTTTGTCTGTATAGCGCGCAAGAAACAATACTTTTCACTGTGTACTAATACATGTGACAATAATAAATCGAATCAAATACCATTATGCCACTGCCTCCCCAGTGCGATCACTGTTGTAATATACAAAATGCAGTGGCTAAAGGATGCACAGGAAGCCCCTACAGTCCGATAGTGACTAGGCAATGTGACAGTGTGTAAACAGTTTGTTATTGTCAAAGGCAGCTGTCTAGCTGGTGACTTTAGCTCTCGTTGCCTTGAGTGAAGGGGCAGAAATTGCTCTCTTCTGCTCAATGAGTTGCATTGGTGAGAGTGATCGCTTCAGGTTCAGGGCGAGGAAACCTATGATTGCCCGTAGTTAATTCCAATATAAAAACCAGTGACCTCTGTCTTCAACTCCCTGGATGAAGGGTTCTTGCAGTTTAGCTGAGTGATTTCAAAGTTCTCATCAAGCAGAGTGAAACAGAACAAAGAACACACAGTGGCCAGGCTTGACTTAACAACAGAACTTCAGACTTCTTCATTCTATTATTTGATTTATTAACCATCCATCAGTATGATATCTACTTGTCTGTCCTGTTCCAAAGCCCCGTTGTACTCTTGAAAAAGAAATGTTTCACAAACTGGTGGCCAACTTGAATTCTTGCCAGATCCTGGCTTCATCTTAAAGCCAGAGCAACACGGTGGCATAGTGGTTAGCACTGCTGCCTCACAGTGCCAGGGATCCTGGTTCAATTCCGGCTTTGTGTCACTGTCTGTGCAGAGTCTGCGCATTCTCCCCATGCCTGCATGGGTTTCCTCCAGGTGCTCCGGTTTCCTCCCACAGTCCGAAAGACGTGCTGGTTAGGGTGCATTGGCTGTGCTAAATTCTCCCTCAGTGTACCCAAACAGGCGCCAGGGTGTGGCGACTAGGGGATTTTCACAGTAACTTCATTGCAGTGTTAATGTAAGCCTACTTGTGATACTAATAAATAAACTTTAAACTTAAAGGATTTAACTTCATCGTAACAGTATCTCAGTATCACGGGATGTTAATACTCTGTTTACCATCTGCATGATGACAGTGCCTTTGAAATGCTACCTCATACCAGCCATCCCCTGTAGCTACGCAAATGCATTTGCTTCCCTGTACTTTCTATACAATTAAACCACTGATGTTTCGCATGGTGCCATATTCTCTGCATGTGCACTACTGAAGAAGTTCCATAGCTGTGCAGTCCTGAAGGCTTACTTCATCAACAAAGGCGTATTAATAGTTGTTTCGGCATTTCAGAACTGGAGTATTGCTGAAGCAAGACATTTTGTCGAAGCTTTTCGTCCTGTACTCATCAGGACAATCGCTAGGATACCAATGTCAGAGGAAACAAGAATTTTATACTGTATGTGAAGAGGGTGCTGGTTGGTTGACAAGTGGACTCTCATTGGTGATAGCATAGTCATGGAGAATTCACCAGTTCACGAAAAGATCAGCCATGATCCTATTGAATGGCGGAGCAGGCTCGAGGGGCCAGATGGCCTACTCCTGCTCCTAGTTCTTGTGTTCTTATGTAAGTCTTGTCAAAGTAAAACATTAGCCGGAGCAGAGAAGCAGTCGTTTAGAAGGAGCTGTCTAAAGCTTATTGGGATACCAAAAAACTTCTGGTTGACACTTTGAGAATCCAATACAGATTCAGAATGGAAGCTGGCAAATATTGCACGGAAACAGAAAATGCTGGAAAATCTCAGCAGGGCTGATAGCAGCTGTGGGGAGAGAATAGAGCCAATGTTATGAGTCTGGATGACCCTGGCACAAAGTTACCAGCCTTGATTCCCCAGTTATACAGCGGGACAAATCTGTTATCCTTCTCCGAAACAATGAAATACGAATAAAATTATTTGCCTTTCATTCCCCCACGAGAGTTTTTCATTACTTCCTTTCTTGTATAGCTTGATATTCTTCCTCACATTAGCATAACCTAACACGGTCTGGTGAAAGGACAGTTTAAATTGAACTGCTTGACATGAGCAATAATGCGAAGGCCTTTTAACATGAGAAAATGTGTATTTTTTTCTCAATTTTAATACCAATTAACGCACGTGGGAAAATGGGAATCCATGAGCTGTGTAAATGTTCGGGTAGAATGGATGAACAGATTCATGAGGCAGAGGTGAAACTTTTTTTTCACCTCCCATAGCCCAGGGTTTGTCAATCAAGAGACATTCAATTCCCTCAAATCGCAATATCCAATTACACCTTATTATTCATGTAAGCAATAAGAAGCTTAGTTGACTGCCTGACTTATTAATGCCGTACATTTCAGCCTCTTTGTTTTGCTCCTGGGCTATTGCATTAACAATTACGAAAAGTAGCCGATCTAAGTGGCTTCTGAACTGTACGGAGCCAACTCGCTCTTCAGGCCGCTCCTCCTGTGAAGGTTTCATCATCTTTTGCTGCTGTTATTCGCACACAGATCAGCCCCCGGACCCTTGAATTCATGGAAGAATTACAGAAACCACTATCTGTAGCAGGAATCTTGTTATACTCGTCACCCTGACAAAGCACGCGCTGCCTACAGCTCGCCAATTGTGATATCTGGGCAGAGAAATGTTCCCGAGCTCAAATTCCACAGGGGCGAGTTGTGAAATTGAATTAGATATATTGATTAGTCCGCATAATAGAACAATGAAAACTGCCAGATTTCCAAAAACACCCATCAGTTTCAGCGGTGTCCTTCAAGGAAGGGAATGTACAGCCCTGTGCGATCCAGCCTCATCACAATACATTACTGTGGTTGAATCTGAAGAGGCAGAACCAGCAACACTTACAGAACTAATTCCTACTACTCATAGAATTCCTACAGTGCAGAAGGAGGTCATTGAGTCCACACCGACTCTCCGAGCATCTTACAAAGCCCATCTCCCACCCTATCCCCATAACCCCATTAATCTACCTGGCTTACGCGTCTTTGGGCACTAAAGGACAATTTAACATAGCCAGTCTGCCTAACCTGCACATCTTTGGACTGTGGGAGGAAACCGGAGGATGTGGAGGCTTTGGAGAGGGTACTGAAAAGATTTACCAGGATGTTGCCTGGTATGGAGGGCATTAGCTATGAGGAGAGGTTGGAGAAAATTGATTTGTTCTCACTGGAACGACGTAGGTTGAGGGGCGACCTGATAGAAGTCTACAAGATTATGAGGGGCATGGACAGAGTGGATAGTCAGAAGCTTTTTCCCAGGATGGAAGAGTCAATTACTAGGGGGTATAGGTTTAAGATCATAGAAATCATAGATCATAGAAACCCTACAGTGCAGTAGGAGGCCATTCGGCCCATCGAGTCTGCACCGACCACAATCCCACCCAGGCCCTATCCCCCCCATGCATTCACCCTAGCTAGTCCCCCTGACACTAAGGGGCAATTTAGCATGGCCAATCCACCTAACCCGCACATCTATATTGACAGAGCATCTCTCCCTCAGTACGGCACTGAAATGCCATTCTAGATTATGTGCTCAAAGCTTGGAGGAGGACATGAACTCACAACCTCCTGACTCAGAGGCATGAGTCCTCTGGAAGAGATGGGTTTTTCAGATGTTTTTAAGCAGAAATTGTGTGTAAATCTCACAAGCCATGGAGGATTCACTGTAGTTATCAGAATAGATGGAGATCCCCCCCTTACCCAGAACATTCACACATTGAACCTTTGGCTGGAATTAACAATGAAATCAAATTGCCAGTCTAAAGAGGGAATGTACATGTTTGAATCAAGACAAATTAGAGCGATCCCTCGACAGACAACATTCACGCATGCCAGCTTTCTACAGACCTTTGCACATTGAACGTTCTTGGTGTAATGTTTATTGTAACCAAGAGAACCGTAACCTTCTGAAATTTAACAAACTATTATTGCTGGACCTATTATTATCCCTTCTGACTCATTGTTCTGCTCATCCTTCCGTTCCCTCATTGCACTTTGCATTTTCTGTTCAGAACACAAGTGTTCAGTGTCACTCGTGTTTCAGTACCACTCTCACCTCTCAGTCAATGGGTCATGGTCTCAGAGACTTGAGTATATAATCGAGTCTGACACTCCAGTGCAGTACTGAGAGAGTGCTGCACAGTCCTGTTTCAGAGGTGACATTAACTCGAGGATCCATCTATCCTTTCTTTAGATGTAAAATATGTCATAGTAATATTCAAAGAGGAACGGAAGTGCTTCCCCCTGGTATCCAGGTCCAAATTCCTTGAGCACCAGCAGCAAATAAAACAGCATCTTATACACCAGCTTAAACACTCACTCTCTCTGATTTGATTTGATTTATTATTGCCACATGTATTGTGATACATTGAAAAGTATTCCTTCATGCATTCTATACAGCCAAAGCATACTGTTCATAGAGGAAGAAGGAAAGGACAGAGTGTAGAATGTAACGTTACAGTCACACATAGAGTGTAGCGAAAGATCAACTTAATACAAGGTAGGTCCATTCGAAATCTGATGGCAGCAGGGAAGAAGCTGTTCTTGAGTCGGTCGGTACGTGGTCTCAGACTTTTATATCTTTTTCCAGACAGAAAAAGGTGGAAGAGAGAATGTGCGGGGTGTGTGGGGTCATTGATTATGCTGGCTGCTTTTCTGAGGCAGCGGGAAGTATAGACGGAGTCAATGGATGGGAGGCTGGTTTGTGTGATGGACTGGGCTACGTTCGCAACCCTTTGTAGTTTTTTGCGGTCTTGGTCAGATCAAGCTGTGATACATTCAGGAATGATGCTTTCTGGCAGTGTGTACCATCCAGCAACTTGCCAAGGTTTCCTCAACTGTACTTCTAAATTCATGACCTCCACCATCTTGAAGGACAAGCAGTCACATGGGAGCACCACCACCTGCAATGTCCATTCCACACTGTCCTGGTTTGAAACTATAATCATTGTTCCTTCACAGTTATTGGGTCAAAATGCTGGAACTCCCTCCCTAACAGCACTCTGGGTGTACCTACACCAGCTGAACAGCAGCGGTTCAGGAAGATGGCTCACTCACCACCTTCTCAATTCACGACAGAGAGGCTTGAACAATGGATGCACGTCTAGCCAGTGAAGTTCACACCCTGTGAATGAATAAAAAATGATGTGGAGATGCCGGCGTTGGACTGGGGTAAGCACAGTAAGAAGTCTCACAACACCAGGTTAAAGTCCAACAGGTTTATTTGGTAGCAAATACCATAAGCTTTCGGAACATTGAAGGAGCAGTGCTCCGAAAGCTTATGGTATTTGCTACCAAATAAACCTGTTGGACTTTAACCTGGTTTGTGAGACTTCTTACTATGAATAAAAAAGCCAGACCAGCAGCAGCTGCCCGGGGTATTAATCATGTTGATAATCATTTACAGAGAAGGTCAGGTGCCTCATCTCCGTGGTATAAGCGTTTGTTTTTTAATCATTAACTGCATTTTAACAAGTTAACCTGTACTTCACACACACACAAATAAAGTCACACTCAGATAGAATGCACAGGTACAAAGCCCCGCTGTCCAAGTGGTGATGTGTCTTTTGTCCTTGGTACATGACTCAAAACGTTATTTTGGTGATAATTTCTGAAAACATGTTGCTTCTTTCCCACACTGCGAACACTGGCAACACTTTACTGCACTGGGGCTGGATTGTGATTGGGTCGGTGGCTTTTATCTGGAGCCTGTAACCAGAAAGCTGGCAGTTCCCTGATCCTCTTTCCTTTCTCATTCCTTCAAAATTCTCACCCTTGATTTCAAATCCCTCCGTCACCTCATCCCTCCCTATCTCTGTAACCTCCTCCAACCAACGATGCTCCAAGATCTCTGCATCCCTGGCCTTTTGCAGACCCCCCATTTTCATTGCTCCACAGTTGGCATCCTGGGCCCTAAGCACTGGAATTCCCTCCCAAAACCTCTTTGCCTCTCTTAAAACCTACCTATCTGACAAAGATTGGACGCCTCTCCAAATATCCTCTTGCATGACTCATTGACAAATTTTGTTTGATAATACTCCTGAGATGTTTCCTTTTGCTAATAGTGCTTTTTCATAGAAATCATAGAAATCATAGAAACCCTACAGTGCAGAAGGAGGCCATTCGGCCCATCGAGTCTGCACCGACCACAGTCCCACCCAGGCCCCACCCCCACATATTTACCCACTAATCCCTCTAACCTACGCATCCCAGGACTCTAAGGCGCAATTTTTAACCTGGCCAATCAACCTAACCCGCACATCTTTGGACTATGGGAGGAAACCGGAGCACCCGGAGGAAACCCACGCAGACACGAGGAGAATGTGCAAACTCCACACAGGCAGTGACCCGAGCCAGGAATCGAACCCGGGACCCTGGAGCTGTGAAGCAGCAGTGCTAACCACTGTGCTGCCTGCCGCCCTTTTTAAACTGCAAATTGTTGGTGTTTCCAAATTACAAAGAACAGTACAGCACAGGAACAGGCCTAGGAAACAAAGCAATGGCAGAGAAACTAAATAGTTACTTTGCATAAGGGGCGAGGGGCAAGGTTTAAAGGAGATGTACGAGGCTGAAGGGCCTGTTCCTGTGCTGTAATTTTCTTTGTTCTTTGTTCATCATGGTGGAAGACACCAGTGGGATGCCAGAGCTCCAGGAGAATCAAGGGGCACAGGTGAGTGTAGTGGCCATCACAATGGAGAAGTTTCTGGGGAAACTGAAAGGTCTGAAGGTGGATAAATCACCTGGACCGGATGGACTGCACCTCAGGGTTCTAAAAGAGATAGCTGAGGAAATTGTGGAGGCAGTGGTGGTGATCTTTCAGGAATCACTGGAGGCAGGGAGGGTCCCAGGGGGACTGGAAATTAGCTGATGTAACACCACTGTTTAAGAAGGGAGGGAGACAGCAGATGGGAAATTATAGGCCGGTTAGCCTGATTTCAGTAATTGGCAAGATTTTACAGTCCATTATTAAAGATGAGATTGCGGAGTACTTGGAAGTGCATGATAAAATAGGACTGAGTCAGAACGGCTTCGTCAAGGGGAGGTCATGTCTGACAAATCTGTTAGAGTTCTTTGGGGAGGTAACAAGGTAGTTAGATAAAGGAGAACCAGTAGACGTGATTTATTTAGATTTCCAGAAGGCATTTGACAAGGTGCCGCATAAGAGACTGTTAAATAAGTTAAGTGCCCATGGTGTTAAGGGTAAGATCCTGGCATGGATAGAGGATTGGCTGACTGGCAGAAGGCAGAGAGTGGGGATAAAGGGGTCTTTTTCAGGATGGCAGCCGGTGACTAGTGGTGTGCCTCAGGGGTCGGTGCTGGGACCACAGCTTTTCACAATATACATTAACGATTTGGAGGAAGGAACTGAAGGCACTGTTGCTAAGTTTGCAGATGATACAAAGATATGTAGAGGGACAGGTTATATTAAGGAAGCAGGGGGCTGCAGACAGGTTAGGAGAGTGGGCAAAGAAGTGGCAGATGGAATACAATGTGGGAAAGTGTGAGATAATGCACTTTGGAAGGAGGAATGGAGGCACAGACTATTTTCTAAATGGGTAAATGCTTAGGAAATCAGAAACACAAAGGGACTTGGGAGTCATTGTTCAAGATTCTCTTAAGGTCAGCGTGCAGGTTCATTCGGCAGTTTGCAATGTTAGCATTCATGTCGAGAGGGCTAGAATACAAGAGCAGGGATGTACTTCTGAGGCTGTATAAGGCTCTGGTCAGACCCCATTTGACGTATTGTGAGCAGTTTTGGGTCCCATATCTAAGGATGTGCTGGCCTTGGAAAGGGTCCAGAGGAGGTTCACAAGAATGATCCCTGGAATGAAGAGCTTGTCGTGTGAGGAACGGTTGAGGACTCTGGGTCTGTACTTGTTGAAGTTTAGAAGGACGAGGAGGGATCTTATTGAAACTTACAGGATACTGCGAGGCCTGGATAGAGTGGACGTAGAGAGGATGTTTCCACTAGTCGGAAAAACTCGAACCAGAGGGCACAACCTCAGACTAAAGGGACAATCCTTTAAAACAGAGATGAGGAGGAATTTCTTCAGCCAGAGAGTGGTGAATCTGTGGAACTCTTTGCTGCAGAAGGCTGTGGAGGCCAGGTCATTGAGTGTCTTTAAGGCAGTGATCGATAGGTTCTTGATTAATAAGGGGATCAGGGGTTATGGGGAAAAGGCAGGAGAATGGGGATGAGAAAAATATCAGCCATGATTGAATGGCGGAGCAGATTCGATGGGCCAAGTGGCCTAATTCTGCTCCTATGTCTTATGGTCTTATCTGGGAAAGGCTCCACTGAGCAAGAAACAACATCAGTGAGTTTATGGACAAAACCCACTGGCTGAATCTATTGATGGAGTTATTATGATCACTCCTTGGCAATTGGACATTTCACCTGAGCTCAAGACACACTTTCAGGCAAATCCTAGACATTTAACTTAAAAATAAAAGCTTAAAGGTTTTTTAAATCAATTAAAACTGTCACTGGGTCTAAGGTTCACTGGGCTCTTCCCTGGTTATTATAGGTGCTGTACAAACACAAGATTCTTTTTCTTGTTGAGATTTGACGGTCCTTTAAGCACATAAGACAAATCACTCACATCTAATATCATAGCTGTGTATGTCCCCTGGTTATCCTTCGCATACAATGGGTAAATATTCCTACTAAAATGGAGGGAATTATGTTGGGGATAGTTAACATGTGATTAACACTTCAAGCATCTCAAACCAATGGAACAATCTTCTCAATACACTAACTCAAATATTCACTTCCTGTCGATAAGGTTTTTGGTATCACTCACCTCTCATCCTTCACCATTGTAAATGACTGGTTCAATATTTACCATTCAATTTTGCTATATCAACTGTCACAGCTTGGTTGTGTGACTTGGCCACTAGGGAGCGATATGGAGCAAGTTTTGTCCCAACAATATTGCTGTCTTGTGAACAAACAATGCCTTGTGTTGATCCAGTGGCTGTTTACCAGTGAGCTGAGGACCATCACTGATACCCTGTTTACAATGACATGCAACTCCCTTGCGATGCAACCTGGTCCCAGGAAGAAGTCTCACAGCACCAGGTTAAAGTGGTTTATTTGGAATTACGAGCTTTCGCGGCGCTGCTCCTTCATCAGGTGAGTGGCCCGCTCACCTGAGGAAGGAGCTGTGCTCCGACAGCTCGTGATTCCAAATAAACCTGTTCAACTTTAACCTGGTGTTGTGAGGCGACTTACTATGTCCACCCCAGTCCAACACCGGTAACTCCACATCATGCACAGCACGGTGGCACAGTGGTTAGCACTGCTGCTTCACAGGGACCCGGGTTCGATTCCCAGCTTGGGTCACTGTCAATGCGGAGTCTGCACGTTCTCCCCGTGTCTGCGTGGGTTTCCTCCGGGTGCTCCGGTTTCCTCCCACAGTCCGAAAGACGTGCTGGTTAGGTGCATTGGCCATGCTAAATTCTCCCTCAGTGCTGGAGTGTGGCAACTAGGGGATTTTCACAGTAACTTCATTGCAGTGTTAATGTAAGCCTATTTGTGACTAATAAATAAACTTTAACTTAAACTTATGTTGATCAATTGGCTGTTTACCAGTGAGCTGTGTATCCAAATGAGGACCATCACTGATACAGTGTTTACAATGACATGCAACTCCCTTGCGATGCGCACAATATGTTTACATGTAACAGGCTTGACATAGCTGGTGCATAATAGTTACAGCTCTGAAGGAGGACCAAACACTTTGTGTAAAATGTTTAGTTAGTTCAGCACACCAAGCAGGGAAGGAGCGCATGAACACACATTGCAACTTACCTTTTAACATAAGCAGCAGCTGAAGAGCTCGCCCTATCTGCATTGAAAACAAGTAATTAGCTTTCAAATGGTTTTACTTAATCTATTATTTGTGCACTCACCTTTTCGGAAATAAAAATGCATTCAAAATGTGTGCCAAGCATGAGCTCAGGGTAACTTGCCTGCAATTAACATCTTTGAAAGTGCCTGACTAGATGCGGCAAAGCTGGGACTGATTTCTCTGCCCTCCCCTGAGCTCTGGTGACAACCCCTCGAGGGGACTGCTGTAAAATTGCACTTTGCAATCCAGTTCCTGGAGCGTCTGTGGGGAGTTACACTTCTCCCACTTGTGAATCAGTACGGAATGGTGACAGCACGGCTTAATAGGATAGAACTGGCTCCTGCTGCAGTCTCAGAGGGCGGCAAGAAAACTAATTTATTTGATTTTGTCTGGGTATCGCGCCTTTGTCTGTCTGCCTCTCGAAGCCGAGAAAGGGTAAAGCTTCGATCTTGAATTTCAGAGGGAGCAGTGGTGTCGATATCAAGTTTCCCTTCGATCAGAGAGGCATTTCAAATGTGCACCAAACGGAAAAAGTTGAAGTTGAAAGAAACTTCACAAACTTAGCAAAACCAGGAGTGGGAATTCAAAGGGAAATTCTTGCAATCAGTCGGGCTGCTAATAATGTTTTCCCAATTTCCTTCATCCAGGTTGATGACAAACAGATTGGTTCCAAACATTAAAACACGTTGTTGTTCCGGGTACAAAGAACATTTAGAAGGTGAATGGAATGTTGGCCTTTATATCAAGGCAACTAGAACCTAAAGGGATGTAAGTTATGATGCAGTTATATAAAGTCATGGTTAGATCCCCTGTTTAGAGTATCATGGTAAGAAGTCTCACAACAAAAAAAAAGAGTATCATGCTCAGGTCTGGGCTCCATAGTTCAGGAAGGATTATTAACCTTTAATGAGATGCAGCACATATTCACCAGAACAATACAGGGATTAAAGGCGCTCCGAAAGCTTGTGGTTTGTGCCACCAAATAAACCTGTTGGATTTTAACCTTGTGTTGTGAGACTTCTTACTGTGCTTACCCCAGTCCAACGCCGGCATCTCCACATCAGTGTAGCTGTAGCAGATACCAGCCCTTCACACAAAGGGCAGTGGCAATCTTTAAGTTAACAGCAAAATACTGCGGGTTTAGAATCTGAAATAGAAACAGAAAATGTTGCAAAACCTCAGCAGGTTCGGGCGGCACAGTAGGTTAGTGCTGCTGCCTCACATGCCAGGGACCTGGGTTCGATTCCTGGCTTGGGTCACTGTGTGGGAGTCTGCACGTTCTCCCCGTGTCTGCGTGGGTTTCCTCCAGGTGCTCCGGTTTCTTTCCACAGTCCAAAAGACGTGCTGGTTAGGTGTATCAGCCATGTAACTTCATTGCAGTGTTAATGTAAGCCTACTTGTGACAATAAGTAAACTAAAATAAAAATCTATTCCACGCTCCTTGGGCACTCGGCATTGTACATTAGGAAAATGGTAGAAAAATTAACCCTCTCAAACAAAAGATAAATGTTTTCTATACATGTTCAAAGTTCAATAACACTTTCAAAATGTAATTGTTAACTGTCTTGAATACTTTTAGTTAAACTATAAGTGGTGATGACTTATTGGGGAAGGAATCTTTGAGTCCAACAGTTGAAGGGAGTTAAATTAACAGAGATGTTAAGGTGACAGAATTATGGAAACACTCTGTGTTAATGATTATCTGCTAATGTTAATCCTGCCCCTTGCATATTGCCAAGTTCAATAGCTGGTGCTTGCCAGCACCCGCAGTGATGTAATCATTCTGCAAAGATATTAAAGTAAGATGAACAGAAATAAGAAAAAAGACTGCTCTGACTTTATTTGACTTACTTTTTTTTTACAAGGGATTCTGATAGCAACTGTTCCACTCTTTGCACACATTGGGGCGCACGGTGGCACAGTGGTTAGCGCTGCTGCCTCACAGCGCCAGAGACCCGGGTTTGATTCCCAGCTTGGGTCACTGCCTGTGCGGAGTATGAACGTTTTCCCCGTGTCTGCGTGGGTTTCCTCCGGGTGCTCCAGCTTCCTCCCATAGTCCAAAGATGTTCTCCCTCAGTGCACCCAAACAGGCGCCGGACAGTGGCGACTAGGGGATTTGCACAGTAAATTCATTGTAGTGTTAATGTAAGCCTACTTGTGACACTAATAAATAAACTTTATTATTAATGTATGATTCCCTAACTCACATCAATTTGTCTCAACTGGAAAAAAGACTTGCATTTATATGTCACCCTTCCCGATCTGAGGACATCCCAAACTGCTTTACAGACAATGAAATACAGCAGTCACCATTGCAATACGGAGAAACACAGGAGCCAATTTCTGTATAGCAAGATCTCACAAACAGCAATAAAATAATTACCAAGTAACATATGGGGAGATGATGGTGTCGTGGTGATGTTACTGGATTAGTAATCATAGAATCATAGAATCCCTACAGTATAGTAGGAGGCCATTCTGCCCATCGAGTCTGCACTTGCTCACCAACAGAGCAGGCCCACTCCCCGCCCTAATCCCGTAACCCCAAACAGTTACTCCGCTAATCCCCTGAACCTACACATCTTTGGATACTAAGGGGCAATTTAGCACGGCCAATCCACCTAACCTGCATATCTTCAGACTGTGGAAGGAAACCGGAGCACCCGGAGGAAACCCACGCAGACACAGGGAGAACATGTTGACTCCACGCAGACAGTCCCCCAAGGCCAGAATCAAACCCTGGTCCCTGGCGGTGTGAGGCAGCAGTGCTAACCACTGTGCCATTGTGCCACCCCCATGGTAATCCAAGGGCCCAGGCTGATATCCTGGGGACATGGGTTCAAATCCTACCACGGCAACTAGCGGAGTTTAAATTAAATTAGTACACTTGGATATGAAAAGCCAGTCTCAGTAATGGTGACCATGGCTCACTATTATCCTATAGGGAAGGAAATCTGCTGTTCTTGCCGTGTCTGCTCTATATATGACTACAGACCCACAGCAACATGGTTGACTCTGAAATAGCCTAGCCAGCCACTCAGTTCAGGGGCAATTAGGGATGGGCTATAAATGCTGGCCTTGCCAGCGATGGACACATCCTATGAGTGATGTTCAAGACGCTCTTGTTCAGAATAAAGCTATGGGATTTTTAACATCTACCTTAGAGAACAGATGGGGCTTCAGTCATCTGAAAGGCTGCACTGACAACAATGCGGCACTCCCCCTGTTACTGCCATGAGAGTGTCGGCAGAGATTTCCCGCCTGTGTCTCGGGACTTTGCCTCGAACCCGTAAGTTCAATTCTGGCAATTCTGAGTCAAGGCCAAAAGCTGGGCCACAGCTGGAATATTTGTGCGAATACTCACTCCTTTCACAGCACAATTCAGTCTTGTTCCACGCTGCTTTGAGAATGTGATCTCAGTTGACGTGACCGCAGTGCTGAGGGAGTTTGATGGTGTTGGACCCACAGCCGTTCAGACCAGACATTAATCTCCCGCCCTGACTGCGTGTTCAGATGGACATTAAACATCCCCCGAGGTTCATGGAAGAACATGATGTTCCCCAGGAACACAGCCAACATTCCATTCTCAACCAGCATCATGTTAACTAATAATTTGCCATCATTGTCGCCCGTTGGGTCTTTGGTGCCAGTTGTGGCAAGGAGGTTGGCACACTGAGTCCAACAGTTGTCGGTGCATGTCCCATACCAGAGACTGGAGTTCAAAAATCAAGGCTGACACTGGAGTGCAGTACTGAGGGAGTGCTGCATTGTCAGAGGCAGCAGCTTGTGGCTGAGACATTAAACTGAGGCCCCATCTACCCTCTCATGTGGATGTAGAAGGGTCCTGAATGGCCCCATTCGAAGAAGGAAAGTTAACCCTGCTGTCCAGGACTGTTAACCCTGGTGTGTACGAATTGGCTTCTGTGTTTTCTACTTCATAACAGTGGCTACACTTCAAATGTATATCATTGGGACATCCTGAAATCATAAAAGACGCTACAGAAATGCAAATCGTTTGTTTCAGTGTGCGTAATGACTGTGTCGAAGTCTGTGTCGATATGCGCGATCTTCTTGGAGATCCTCTCCACTTGGACACTCTCCACGCTCTCTCCACTCACCTTGTCTGTACCTTTAAGACTTGATTACCTGTAAAGACTCGCATTCCAACCATTATTCTGTAAATTGAGTTTGTGTCTTTATATGCCCTGTTTGTGAACTGAACTCCCACTCACCCGATGAAGGAGCAGCGCTCCGAAAGCTAGTGGCTTTACTACCAAATAAACCTGTTGGACTTTAACCTGGTGTTGTGAGACCTCTTACTGCGTAATGACTGCCATGCTGTGAACTGCCAGTACATTTCTAAATTAATGTATTGTATGCTTTGAGATGTTAGCACTGCTGCCTCACAGCGCCAGGGACCCGGGTTCAATTCCGGCCTTAAGTGATTGTCTGTGTGGAGTCTGAACGTTCTCCCCATGTCTGCGTGGGTTTCCTCCGGGTGCTCCGGTTTCCTCCCACACTCCAAAGATGTGCAGGTCAGGTTGATTGGCCATGCTAGATTGCCCCTTAGTGTTGGAGGATTAGCAGGGTAAATATGTGGGGTTATGGGGATAGGTCCTGGATGGGATTGTTGTTGGTACAGGCTCAACGGGCCAAATGGCCTTGTTCTGCACTGTAGGGATTCTTTGAGTCTATGTTAAGAAACATTTTGCATCTAAGTGCAAGCTTCGAACTCTTTCATAAGTACTTTGGACAACCCAACTCGCTGGTATGTCATTTTCTCTCCTATAATACTCCATTATGCTGCTAATGCAGAAACAGCCAGAACATGGAGCTCAATTCACATGCATTTATTAAACAATCGACTCAACTCTGCACAACGTACACTGAAATATAGCCACTGCGCACTCAAATTTTTAAAAAACCAAATAAAATCGGGGGGAAATAAAACCCAAACGCTTCACCAGTAATAACGACTAACAATGTTAACACTTGAAACATTTCCCACAGTTCAATTCGGCCAAAGCCACTGGTGAGAACTGAATCGCAACCTGAAGCAGTTTTGACACTTGGATAGATTTTCTCCTTGTATCTGGATTTAAGATAAGAAAACAATCAAACACAGTTTGAAAACTAGTTCCACGAGTTCTTCTTGACGCTGTTCCAAGGACATTGACAAATACTGGCGATTTCACACAATTAACTGTCCTCGCAGATAAGTCGAAGGCAGCTAATCAGAGCGTCAAAGCAAAAGCCAGATTCAATTTATTCTGCAGGTGAAGCCTATCTGTGAATGTCTCCATTCCGATCGTCTCTGACGATGAGGATGTATTGGGGCCCTGGCCAGACTCCGGCTGCTTCCCGACTCTCTCTTCATGCTTCACTTCCGCTGCCTTCGAAAGGCCATTTTTCACTGTCTCCCACCAGTGCCGCCCAATCTCGCGCAAAGCCTGTGTCCTTTGTGCCACCAGCGCGCAGCAACCAGGAACAGGATGCAAGGGGACTCGGTGCCCCACTTTGAGGGGGGAAAGGTGAAGCAGCCGCACTGACAAGATGGATGAAGGTGCTCCGAGAGGGATAAGGAAATCAATGCGGCCGGTGCCTCTGACATTTAACAATCTCAGTCATTTGAAAAGCACAAGAAGGACATCAGAATCCGACGACTGAGACGTGGCGACGCGTCCATTAACCCTCGCAGCACTGGACTCGAACAAATGTGTCTGCCTCCTTCGGCAGATTGTTTTAAGATGACATTGTCATCACACTAATGATTACTCAAAAGTATATTGAAGGGAAGAAACAGAAGTGTGGAATTAGACTGGGTGGCACATCAAAGGATGGGGGGAGTGAGGAGAAGATTAAGATCAGACTTGGATGGGTGTTAAAGGGTGCGGAGAGTCAGGGGGACAGTGGGAATAGACTGCGCGGGGTATCCCACTCTCCTGCTCACTCCCCGCACCCTTTAATATCCCACCCAGTCTAATTCCACTCTCCCCTCACTCCCGCACCCTTTAATATCCCACTCAGTCTAATCCCACTCTCCTCCTCCCTCCCTTTAATATCCCACCCAGTCTAATCCCACTCTCCCCTCACTCCCCACACCCTTTAATATCCCACCCAGTCTAATCCCACTCTCCCCCTCACTCCCCGCAGCCTTTAATATCACACCCAGTCTAATCCCACTCTCCCCTCACTCCCCGCAGCCTTTAATATCACACCCAGTCTAATCCCACTCTCCCTGCACTCCCTGCACCCTTTAATATCCCACCCAGTCTAATCCCACTCTCCCCTTACTCCCCGCACCTTTAATATCCCACCCAGTCTAATCCCACTCTCCCCTCACTCCCCGCACCTTTAATATCCCACCCAGTCTAATCCCACTCTCCCCTCACTCCCTGCACCCTTTAATATCCCACCCAGTCTAACTTCTGACTGCATTTCCTGAGATCAGTTGAAAAGACATTGGGTGGAATTTTACTGGCCCACCCGCCATGGGAATCGGAGCAGGCAAGGAGAGGACAATAGGAAGTTTCGTTGACCTCAGGTGGGATTTGATGGTTTTGGGCTGTAAAGTCCCACCATTCTTCCCTCATAGGCGGGAGGATGCTTGTAAATTCCTGGCTTCTTCTCACATTCACAAACAGCAGCAGGGAATTACTTGTGCATGTCTTAAAAGAAAATAAATTTAAAATTTTGCATTAAGATAGTATTGTTCATGGACATCCCAATGTGCATGGCAACCAATGAAATACTTGCAATGTGAAAAGCATGGCAATAAGCTCTCACACACAGCAATGTGATAACGGCCAAAACATGTGATCCGACGTTACCCATGAAGCTCCGCCTTCTGAGCATTGCCCCTCGCCTGACCCTCAGGTTTCCTCCGGGTGGTCCAGTTTCCTCTCACAGTCCAAAGATGTGTGGGTAAGTGCATTGGCTGTGCTAAATTGTATCTTTGTGCCCTGGGAGGCGCAGGTTAGAGGAATTAGTAGGGGAAATATGTGTGGCTACAGGAAGACTGTTGTCGGTGCAGACTCGATGGGCCGAATGGCCTCCTTCTGCACTGTGGGGATTCTATGATTTTCTAAATATGTTATATGGGGCATTCAGAGACACAGCAAATCTGGACTGGTCAGCATGCCAGACAGCAGATAAAGTGCAAGGAGCAGAACTTAACAAGTGCCCACCTGTTACAAGGTTATTTGTCGGGACTTGAAGTACTTTCTATTGATTTCCAGTTTGTTTTTCCCCTCCCTGGCCACCTGGAGGCTGAAAGAATTGCTCCTGTCACACATTGGGTGGCTGGGTGCTGGATTTCATTTCATCTCACTGGGAAATCAATGAGAATTTTGATCAAAAACTCCAATACTAAAATTGAGAAAGAGCAAAGGTACAGCGCCAAGAATAGCAGCTAATTAACACCCATCACAGCACCAGACAGACACAGTGTTCAATGAATAACCAGAATTGCTTTCTTGTTGAAGAT
Organism: Mustelus asterias; assembly: GCF_964213995.1. NCBI lineage: Eukaryota > Metazoa > Chordata > Chondrichthyes > Carcharhiniformes > Triakidae > Mustelus > Mustelus asterias. Next base: position 4,469,796 of record NC_135828.1, on the reverse strand, counting down.
TTCAACTCGAAACAGACTCTTTGTCACAGATTGAAAATGGAATGGTATAATATATTACAAGTCTTTAAAGTGACCATAGCAATCATGTTGAATATAAATACATCAGCAATTTCTAACCTTTGGTCCCCAAGGGCCACTTAGATGTTACTGTGGAGCCTTACTGGCCAGACATATACAGCCTGAATCAATGTTCCCATTTGTTAGTGTATAACCCAAACTGTTCAAACCAACAAATCTTTATGTTGAGATTCAGAATTTATTCGTCAGCGAAGGGAAAAAACGGAGAGATTGAATCTTTGCTAAAACTGCAAGCCCACAGAATTCGAACAGAAACGACCAGCAGAGCTGGTCTTTGCATGCCTAATAGTCGGTATTTACAGGGTGTTGAGTGGAAACTTCACTGGCAAATCACAGTCAGACACACACGACGCTACAGATGTTGGTAACCTTGCAGAGAGAATATTGGAAATACTCAGCGGGTCGGACAGCGCCTGTGGAGAGGGAAAAAGAGTTAAAGATTTACAATCTGATAATCGGGATGGCACGGTGGCACCGTGGTTAGCACTGCTGCCTTGCAGCGCCAGGGACCCGGGTTCAATTCCAGCCTTGGGTCACTGTCTGTGTGGAGTTTGCACATTCTCCCCGTGTCTGTGTGGGTTTCCTCTGGTTTCCTCCCACAGTCGAAAGATGTGCGGGTTAGGTGGATTGGCCCGAGTCATAGAGGTTTACAGCATGGAAACAGGCCCTTCGGCCCAACTTGTCCATGCCGCCCCTTTTTTAAACCCCTAAACTAATCCCAATTGCCCGCGTTTGGCCCATATCCCTCTATACCCATCGTACCCATGTAACTGTCGAAATACTTTTCAAAGGACAAAACTCTACCCGCCTCTACTACTACCTCTGGCAGCTTGTTCCATACACTCACCACTCTGTGTGTGAAAAAAATACCTCTCTAGGACCCTTTTGTATCTCTCCCCTCTCATTTTCAACCTATGCCCTCTAGTTTTAGACTCCCCTACCCTTGGGAAAAGATATTGACTATCTAGCTGATCTATGTCCCTCATTATTGTATAGACTTCTATAAGATCACCCCTCAGCCTCCTACGCTCCAGGGAAAAAAGTCCCAGTCTATCCAGCCTCTCCTTATAACTCAAATCATCAAATCCTGGTAGCATCCTAGTAAATCTTTTCTGCACTCTTTCTAGTTTAATAATTTCCTTTCTATAATAGGGTGACCAGAGAGGTAGAGAGGTTTGAATCATAGAATCCCTACAGTGCAGAAGGAAGCCATTCAGCCCATCGAGTCTGCACCAACAACAACCCCTATCCCCATCACTCCACATATTTACCCCGCTAATCCCTCCAACCTACGCATCCCTGGACACTAAGGAGCAATTTAGCATGACCAATCCACCTAATCTGCACATCTTTAGACTATGGGAGGAAACCGGAACACCCAGAGGAAACCCACGCAGACATGGGGAGAACGTGCAGACTCCACACAAACAGTGACTCAAGCCGGGAATTGAATCCGGGTCCCTGGGGCTGTGAGGCAGCAGTGCTAACCACTGTGCCACCGTGCCGCCCGGAAAGGAAGGTCCAGAGCTTAGGATACCAGGCAGCTGAAGGTACGGCTGCCAGCGGTGGGGTTAAGGCAGTGGAGAGCGCACAAGCAGCCAGACCTAGAGGAGCACAGGAACTGGAGAGGATTGTCATTCTGCAGAAGAATACAGAGATAGGAGGGGGGGCAAGGTCATTGGAGGATTTGAACACAAGGCAACTTGAAGTCAATGTAGTTCGGTAAGCGTGAGGGTGAACCAGACTTTGTGCAGGTCAAATAAGATCAGCAGAGTTTAGGATGAGCTCAAGTTTAGGGATGGGGCCAGGAAAGTGGTGAGATAGTCGAGACCTTCAAGCATTCCTCGTTCCTGGATGAGACCTTTCCGATCAACTTCATTCCATCATGCAGGACAACTGAGAACTCTAACAACTCGTCCAATGGGAATAAAGGAGTGGCAGTGTTCTGAAGCCAGGGAACTCATTCGATTGAGAAGAGGGGTGAGAACAAGACAGATCCACTGGAGAGAGAGTTGAGAACAGTAGTTTTACAAGTTACACAACTGGTAGGAGTAAAATGCCACAACAGGGTCAATTGAGTGGGCAGCACAGTGGCACAGTGGTTAGCACTGCTGCCTCACAGCACCAGGGGCCCGGGTTCGATTCCCGGCTTGGGTCACTGGCTGTGTGGAGTTTGCACGCTCTCCCCATGTCTGCGTGGGTTTCCTCCAGGTGCTCCGGTTTCCTCCCACAGTCCAAAGATAAAGTAAGAAGTCTCACAATACCAGGTTAAAATCCAACAGGTTTATTTGGTAGCACGAGCTTTTGGAGCTCCTTCATCACGTGAGTGCAGGATTTGGTTCACAAACAGGGCATACATAGACACAAACTCAATTACAAGATAATGGTTGGAATGCGAGACTTAACAGGTAATCAAGTCTTTACGAGTGCAGACAATGCGAGTGGAGAGAGGGTTAAGAACAGGTTAAAGAGGTAGATCATGCAAAGATGTGCAGGTTAGGTTGATTGGCCATGCTAAATTGTCCCTTAATGTCCCAAGTTGTGTAGGTTAGGGGGATTAGCGGGGTAAATACATGGGGTTATGAGGATGGGGCCTGGCTAAGATGCCCTTTTGCAGAGTTGGTGCAGACTCAATGGGCCAAATGGCCTCCTTCTGCACTGTAGGGATTCTATGAAGTCCAGAGAACATTAGGACCAAACTTCCTTCTTCAATTAAATCATATCAGTGCCATGATGCTTGGAATGAGGACATTATTTTTTAAAATATGAGTAACGGTGGATTCCCAACAACTCCTCATTCATATTTTACGACATTCTTTCACACACAGGGTGGTGAGTGTCTGGAACGAGCTGCCAGAGGTGGTAGTAGAGGCAGGTACAATTTTGTCTTTTAAAAAGCATTTAGACAGTTACATGGGTAAAATGGAGATAGAGGGGAAAGAGCCAAACGCGAGCAATTGGGAGTAGCTTCGGGGTTTTAAAAAAAGGGGCGGCATGGACAAGTTGGGCCGAAGGGCCTGTTTCCATGCTGTAAACCTCTATGACACTATGACCTGGAAAATGCAACAGCAAAGTATGGAATTAAAATCGCTCCCTGGGAGAGAAGTTCTCTGTCCCAATCCCTTAGTCTCATTTGTGAGGAACAGAGTTTTAAACACATTTGTGACGATTCTTCCAGTATCGATGACTTTTAGACGATGCATTGTCACTTTTGGATGGGCTGCAGTGTTCAGCACGTTCTAGGAATAATACGGCCGAATTGTACATTTTTTCTAAGTGTCCAATGAGTCTGAAAATGCGAGAGCTCCAGATCCGCTTTTTTGGGTGAGTTTTCAAACCCAATCTTGTGCACTCTGATTCTGAAATTTTGGACCAGTCTGTTTCTGGCCAGAGAGGTTGTGGGCGGGACTTAACTCGCCAGACAGCCAGCAAGTCAGGGGGACCAGCCAGACCTCTGATGCTGCACATGCACATTAACAGTAGCAGGGGCCTGACAGACAAAGAGAGGGTCGTCAGGCCCCTGCTACTGCAGGCAGCCTCAAGTAGCATCCTCCGCCCCACTGCCCCCACCAATCGCAGTGGCCCGTGGCCCAAGATGCAACCCCTCCAAGTGTGTTCAATAAAAGCTATTGAGAAGTGTTTGGTAGGAGAGAGAAGTGGAGAGGGCAAGGATTCAGGGAGGTTGTTCTAGGGAGTGAGACCAAAGCAGGTGAAACTCTTCCATCAATGGGAAGGCAGCAACAGAACCAGGAAAATGTGCAACAGGCCAGAATCATGGAATGGGATTATTGGAAAGGGGTTGGGGTGGCGATTCTATTGAAGCATATAAGATCCTGTTGGGACTCAAACTCAACAGGGTGGACGCTGAGAGAATGGTACCACATGTTGGGGAGTACAGAACTAGGGGACACACTGTAAGAATAAGGGGTCTCCAACTTAAGACTGAGATGAGGAGAATTTCCTTTTCTCTCTGAGGGTCTATGGGACTCTCTCCGCAAGAGGCTGTCACAGAATTCAAGGCTGAGCGAGATGGATTTTTGATCGACGAGGGAGTCGGGAGCTATTGGGGATAACCTGGTAAGTGGAGTTGAGGCTGCAATCAGGCCAGCAATGATCTTACCAAATAGCACAGCACATTTGAGGGGCCTGCTCCTGATTCTCTTGTTAATCGAAGAGTGCAGAGCAATACGGGGAGAAGAGGATGCGGCGGAGATCGAAGGCCGTGAAGAACTCCTGAAACTTCGGGCAGAGGAAGTTAAATTTCAATGCATTCTCATGATGAAGGAGACTGGCCGGTGACTCCTGTAGGCTCTGTTAACCTCCCTCCCCCCATCACCAACCCACCCCCCCCCCCCCCACAACCCCCAGCAATGAAATCATTCAGCGTCTCACTGCAGAAATATGCTTAAATTAGAATTAAACACTTCATCGGTCTCTTAAATATGTATAAATACAGTAATTCCATATCCAGATGCTGTTATATTCCATTTCATGCACACTGGCCTGCCTGTCACATCAGCAATAAAGGAGAGTTTGCTAAATACGTTAGGTTTTTCTCAGGTATAAAATAAACTGTAAAACACATTCAATTTGCTCTTAATAATTTAAAAAAAAATCCCTCAGACCCATCTTCCTTGAGACCCAGTCAGTAAATTATGTGACAGCAACGCACATTGCTATAAATTTTAAAAAATGGTTCATGAATCATATCGGAGTATTATAAACCCAGAGATTCTAATTTTAATTACTTTAATCCATCATTTTAATAAGAAAACATGATAACAGCGCTTGCACAGAAACTGCCTACGAAGCGGCCTCTCAAAGTTGCAGAAAATCCCAGAAACAGCGTGCTGCAATGAGTGGCCTTGGCAAGCTGTGACCCCTGACTTGGTGTGGCTATCCGACTATGAGCACTAAAATCAAGGCTGACACTCCCTGTGCAGCACTGCGGGGCTGCAGCACTGTCAGAGGCACCTGCCTTCAGATAACCCACTAGACCGCGGCCCTGTCTGCCTTCTCAGGCGAAAACAAGAGATCTCCATGGCACTGTATTGGGGGAGTAAGGATTGGGGTGGGTGAGGGTTATCGCTGATGCCCTGGCCTATAACTATCCCTTAATCCACATCAAGTGGTGGCGCAGTGGACAGAGTAATGCACTGAGGATCAGGGTTCGAATCCCACCACAGCAGATGGTAGAATTTGAATCCAGCTGAGGGCGGCACGGTGGCACAGTGGTTAGCACTTCTGCCTCTCAGCACCAGGGACCCGGGTGCAATTCCAGCTTCGAGTGACTGTCTATGTGGAGTCTGAACGTTCTCCCCGTTCCTGTGTGTGTTTCCTCCGGGGGGTGCACTGGTTTCCTCCCACAGTCCAAAGATGTGTCGGTTAGGGGGATTGGTCAGGATGAATTGCCCCTTAGTGTCAGGGAGACTCGTAGAGTAAATATATGGGGTTGCGGGGATAGGGTCTGGGTGGGATTATTGTCGCTGCAGACTTGATGGGCCAAAAGGCCTCTTTCAGCACTGCCAGGATTCTAAGATTTGATTCTATAGATTAAAGCAGATTATTTGGTCATTATTACATTGCTGTTTGTGGGATCTTATTGTGTGCAAATTGGCTACCACATTTCCTACATTACAACAGTGACTACTGTTCAGAGAGTAACTCAGTGGGGCTGATGTGCTTTGAGACATCCAGAGGTCATGAAAGACATTATAGAAATGCAAGTATTTCTTTCTCTTGACAACTGTTCCCTGATCAATGAGTGACCCCCCTGGTCCAACCACTTTCCTATTATCATGCACATTTCTGGAGCAGGGAGTAAGTTTCTAATGGACCCCTGGGTTTCTCATAGCAACAAAAGAGGCCCCTTTGATTCACCTGAGGAGGTATATGGCTGTCTAACTCGGGGAACAGATAGAGAACAAGACCAGTGTCTGTTCCAAAGGTTGAACCTCATACCTCAGCCTGTAGCACCCTATTTCAAGAATGTTGACCTCAAATAGTTGTCACTCACTTGGATTCTGAACATGGAGGAATCTGGTTAGGAAAACACTGAAACTTCAAGGCAAATCCACACCGATACCAAACCAACATAACACAGTGGCTCAGAGAATATAATCAGGAATTGAACCAACAATCCCACGCTGGAATAAGGGCGTTGAGTTTCCACTTTGTCCACAGTTATAATCTGGGCTCAAGCTGCACCCAAAATTGGGTTAGTTTTAAAAAATGATTGCCCCTGTGCACCACCCCACCCTCCTCCCCCCCCCTCCCCCCTCCAACGCCCCCCCCCCCCAACCCCAGAGTTTCTGTTCATTCAGAACACAAAACCTATCAGAAACCAGCATAAACTGCAGAATGATATAATCATCTGCCCTTCAACCTATTACTCTTAAAATGCAATTTTAAGAAAGAAAATTTGCTTTGAAATTAAAATTCACTGATGTATTTAAGAGCAGTAATGGATTGCAGTTTGATTAATGCAGCTGAAAATAGTTTTATTGCAAACAGTAAGTATGTTTAATCAGAGCCACTGGGTTCGCGATCAACCCAATTTAAAGTAAATGAAATTGAGTTTCAAACCTTACCAGGTATCCTGTTACGTTACTAAGGAGAAGGTGCTGGGGCAGGTGTGAAGGTAGATAAATCACCTTGACCAGATAGACTGCACTCCAGAGTTCTGAAGGAGATAGCTGGAGAGATTGTGGAGGCATTAGCGGTGATCTTTCGGGAATGACTGGAGTCAGGAAGGGTCCCGGAAGACTGGAAAATTGCTAATGTAACATCCGTGTTTAAGAAGGGAGGGAGGTAACTTTTCATTGAAATTTACTGAATACTGAAAGGCCAGGCTAGAGTGGACATGGGGAAGATGTTTCCAGTAGTCGGAGAGACTAGGATTCGAGGGCACAGCCTCAGAGTAAAGGGATGACCCTTCGGAACCAAGATGAGGAGGAATTTCTTCAGCCAGAGGGTGGTGAATCTATGGAATTGATTGCCACAGAGGAGGCCGGGTCATTAGTGTGTTTGAGACTGGGATAGATAGGTTCTTGAATGGTAAGGGGATCAAAGGATATGGGAAAAAGGCAGAATTTCTTTTGATTTGATTTATTATTGACACATGTATTGGGATACAGTGAAAAGTATTGTTTCTTGTGCGCTGTACAGACAAAGCATACCGTTCATAGAGAAGAAAAAGTCATAGCTAGGGTGCAGAGAAAGATCAACTTAGTGCGAGGTAGGAGAATGGGGTTGAGAAACATATCAGCCATGATCAAATGGCAGAGTGGACTCGATGGGCCGAATGGCCTATTTCTGCTCTGATATAAAGTTAAAAGTTTATTTATTAGTCACAAGTTGGTTTACATTAACACTGCAATGAAGTTACTGTGAAAATCCCCTATATCTTATGGTCTACTCAATTTCCTCATCAAATTTAAAATAAAACTATTCAAAGTTTCTAAAAGGGAGCTGATTGGTGAAACTAAAGGAACCAGTCGAACTGTCAGAGTTTCCTCAAAGGGGCGTCATTAGCAGAAACTTGCCACTGGTTCCGTCATACTGCCCGACTAGACACAATAGTGACTTTCAAAAGGAAATTGAATAAAAGGAGAACTATTTACACGATACGGGGGAGAGAAGTGGGACTAGCTAACTTGTTCTTAGAGAGAGTAGGCGTGCACTTGACAGGCTGAATGGCCTCCTCCTGCGCTGGAACCACATTAGCTTCAATGATGATTCATTCGATGTGAGAGTGTGGCGGGTTTTGTGGGCAAGGCCAGCACCTAGCACAATATTTTCCTAAACCAGCACAAGAGATTAGTGTTGGCCATAGCAGTGCTTAAAGCACATGATGTTTTGTTCTGGTTTGACCAATTTGAGACAAGTTGTGTTGGAAAAGATCACACATCCAAGCAGAAACTCCCGGCCAAAACCTCTCGAATAGATTGGACAAAACAACAACTGTAGAAGACTTTGATCTCAGAAAATACTGGAAATACTCAGCATTTGTAGAGAGAGAGAGACAGAGAGAGTTAAGCTACATTCTGCACTCTCTTGTTTCCTTCTCTATGAACGGTATGTTTTGTCTATATAGCGCGCAAGAAACAATACTTTTCACTATATGTTAATACGTTCAACAATAATAAATCAAATCAAATCAAAAAGTTGGAGATCAGAACTGGAAAAAGTTAGAGATGTAACAAGTTAAAGTTTTAAAGTTTGAAGTTTATTTTATCAGTGTCACAAGTAGGCTTGCATTAACACTGCAGTGAAGTTACTGTGAAAATCCCCTGGTCGTCACACTCTGGCGCCTGTTCCGCGAGGCAGCAGTGCTAACCACTGTGCCACCGTGCCACCATCATCATGTTGTCATCAGGTACAGAGTCTGGGAGGAAGGAACAAGAGGGAAGGTCTGTGGTCGAGGGGAGGGCTGAAGGGATTAAATGACAAAAGGGCTGATGGTACAAGACAAAAAGTGGATGGGAATGGGACACGTAAAGAAATAGCAAATGAGCCTAGATGAGGTGTGAATGGCAAATAGAGAATCGCTACCAGCACCTGCTGTTGGGGAAAAAAATGGGAGGAGGGTTTACAATCCAAAATTTGTATAACTGTATTAAGTGTATTTCCAGCATTTTCCACTTTTATTTGAAATTTCAAGCCTCCGCAGTAGTTTGCTTCAGTTGAAGACTTTATCCTTTCTTAATCAGAGCTTGATTTGATGTAGATGTTGAAAGCACAGATGAGGAATAAAAGTCATGGCACCTAAATTAAGTGTGGGCTCAGGGCCAAGAGACTGAGAGCACGCAGCTTCAGAGCGACATCAAAAAGCACCAGTGAAAAGGGGGCAGGAGACAATGGCTTGTCCTAGTTCCCAAGACAGAGGATCAAATCACCCCGAGGCCTTGAGTGTTGAGTTCTGTTGAATTACTCCCCCGCGTTCCAGGATCTGAATTAACTAATTCCTCTCCCTGTAATTGGCAATTCCCACGAGTCAAAATAGTGATGAGAAATGAGTGAATATTACTTCTTTATCCAACACTTATTTTCTCGAGAGCTTCTCACCATCTCTTTCGGAGGGCCGTGTGGACCCCCTCCTGCTGGTTCAAAACCTTCCCCCCCGAAGAATTGCCGCAGAACAGATTTGTAACTTCAAGTTCAGATTCATTTATTTATTCCCAGGATTATTCTCTGTGGCATTATAAATAGACAGGCAGTTACATGTCGTGATTTGCATTTTAATAGCACATCATGGAAATAAATCCCCAGACACATTTTGTTCTGAGGGCCAAAGGAAAACAAGATCACTCCCTAATACGTTTAGCAAATGTATTGTAATTTAGTAAGCCCTGCAGTATTTCAGCTCTGCTGAATCAAACTCCAACAGACACCTACGCCGTCGCTCGATAGTGAAGGAAAAGTCAGCACTCAGAATTCCATCTTCCAGCAGAAGGGAAATCAGGCCATAAAATCCAGAGTCACTCTCTTTTCGCATGAAATTCCACAATAAACTAATGAATTAGTCAGGGCAACTGGAGTCCAGGGCTATACTCCCACCCTGCACAACATCCAAATTAAACCGGTAATAATCCCATTAGTGCAATTAGTTTACATCATGAGTACAAGCAGTTCTGAATTATTAAGACTTAATCAAAGAATTAGGAATTTACAGATGCTAATTAGGCATCAGCTTGTGAGTGTTGTGTCCACATTCTGGGCACCAGGCTTGAGGAAGGCAGTGGAGATCGTGCAAAGGAGATTTGCGAGAGTCGTACCAGCGTTGAGGGATTTTAATTATATTGGGACACTGGGCGGCACGGTGGCACAATGGTTAGCACTGCTGCCTCACAGTGCCAAGGACCTGGGTTCAATTCCCGGCTTGGGGCACTGTCTGTGCGGAGTCTGCACGTTCTCCCCGTGTCTGCGTGGGTTTCCTCCGGGTGCTCCGGTTTCCTCCCACAGTCTGAAAGAGGTGCTGGTTAGGGTGCATTGGGCCATGCTAAATTCTCCCTCAGTGTACCCGAACAGGCACTGGAGTGTGGCGACTAGGGGATTTTCACAGTAACTTCATTCTAAGCCTACTTGTGACACTAATAAATAAACTTAAACTGTATTGTTCCCCTTAGCACAGGGAAGGTGAAGCTAGGAGAGATTTAATTACGATTCATATTTAAAATGCCTAGCAAAAGAATCAAAACATAGAGTCACAGAGGTTTACAGCATGGAAACAGGCCCTTCGGCCCAACTTGTCCATGCCGCCCTTCTTTAAAAACCCCTAAACTAATCCCAATTGCCCGCATTTGGCCCATATCCCTCTATCCCCATCGTACCCATGTAACTATCTAAATGCTTTTTAAAAGATAAAATTGTACCCGTCTCTACTACTGCCTCTGGCAGCTTGTTCCAGACACTCACCCCCTCTGTGTGAAAAAATTGCCCCTCTGGACACTTTTGTATCTCGCCCCTCTCACCTTAAACCTATGCCCTCTCGTTTTAGACTCCCCTACCTTTGGGAAAAGATATTGACTATTCACTTTGTCTATGACCCTCATTATTTTAAAGACCTCTCTCAGGTCACCCCTCAGCCTCCTACGCTCCAGAGAAAAAACTCCCAGTCTATTCAGCCTCTCCTTATAACTCAATCCATCAAGTCCCGGTAGCATCCTAGAAAATCTTTTCGCACTCTTTCTAGTTTAATAATATCCTTTCTATAATAGGGTGACCAGAATTGCACACAGTATTCCAAGTGTGGCCTTACCAATGTCTTGTACAACTTCAACAAGACGTCCCAATTCCTGTATTCAATGTTCTGACCGATGAAACCAAGCATGCCTTCTTCACCACTCTGTTCAACTGTGACTCCACTTTCAAGGAGCTATGAACATGTACCCCTAGATCTCTTTGTTCTGTAACTCTCCCCAACGCCCTACCATTAACTGAGTAAGTCCTGCCCTGGTTCAATCTACCAAAATGCATCACCTCGCATTTGTCTAAATTAAACTCCATCTGCCATTCATCAGCCCACTGGCCCAATTAATCAAGATCCCGTTGCAATTGGAGGTAACTTTCTTCACTGTCCACTATGCCACCAACCTTGTTGTCATCTGCAAACTTATTAACCATGCCCCCTATATTCCCTTCCAAATAATTAATATAAATGACAAATAACAATGGGCCCAGCACTGATCCCTGAGGCACACCGCTGGTCACAGGCCTCCAGTTTGAAAAACAACTCTCTACAACCACCCCCTGGCTTCTGTCAAGAAGCCAATTTTGTATCCATTTAGATACCTCACCCTGGATCCCATGAGATTTAACTTTATGCAACAACCTACCATGCAGTACCTTGTCAAAGGCCTTGCTAAAGTCCATGTAGACAACATCAACTGCACTGCCCTCAGAGGTTATGTTTTCACTCAGTGAGTTGTTACGATCTGTAACCCGCTGTGGAAGCAGATTCAACCTAACCGGGCAACACGATGGCACAGTGGTTAGCACTGCTGCTTCACAGCACCAGAGACCCGCATTCAATTCCGACCTTGGGTGACTATGTGGAGTTTGCACATTCTCCCCGTGTCTGCGTGGGTTTCCTCTGGGACGTTTTTTACACAGAGGGTGGTGGGGGCCTGGAATGCACTGCCAAGTAGGGTGGTGGAAGCAGGCACGCTGACATCGTTTAAGACTTACCTGGATAGTCACATGAGCAGCCTGGGAATGGAGGGATACAAACGATTGGTCTAGTTGGACCAAGGAGCGGCACAGGCTTGGAGGGCCGAAGGGCCTGTTTCCTGTGCTGTACTGTTCTTTGTTCTTCTTTTGGGTGCTCCGGTTTCCTCCCAGAGTCCAAAGATGTGCGGGTTAGGTGGATTGGCCATGCTAAATTGCCTCATGGTGTCAGGGAGGTTAACAGGATAAATACAAGGAGTTAGGGGATAGGGTGGGATTGCTGCCAGTGCAGGCTCGACGGGCTGAATGGCGTCCTTGTGCACTGTGGGGGTTCTAACCTATGATTCTATTCTATTCAGATGCAAATTGTATAAATACATGAAGTGGGAAATTTAGCAGGGCTCTAAGGAGAGACCAGGGGAGTGGGACTAATTGGATAGTAAAGAGCCAATACATGCACGATGGGCCAAATGGACACCTTCTGTGCTGCACAAGTGTATCTCTGATTCCATGAACCTTGTCTTGCGAAATCTCAGGCATGAACGCAGCAATTAGAGAGATGCAGTTACTACAAGAGCTCCTTGCAGAGCGATCACTGAACACCCTTGATTTTACTTGTCGAGTGGTGGTGTTAACTTGCTTCAAATAAATGGGTTCACACTTCTAATGAGAATGTGCTGAGAGCAATCTGATCACCGAGTTAGCAGGTGCTTAAATACAGGACAGGAATTTTGACCGAGGTGCGATAAATGGCTCTCTTGTAAGATCTTTGTCCTTAATTTCTGCCCTTTTAAAGTCAGGAAGTCAGGATCCTAGAAATATAAGATATCATCTAAGCCTATCAGTCTTGTCTTCGAACCAGAGGGTCAGGGGTCACTTGAGCACATAATCGAGGTCAATATTCCAGTTCAGCATTATGGAATGCTGAACTGTCAAAGGTGCTGTCTTTTTGGATGAGGTATTAAAGCCAAGCCCCGCCTGCCAGCTCAAGTGGACCCAGAAGATCCCATGAGATTTTGTGAAAAAGCACAAAGTCATTCTCGTGAACCTCCTCTGGACCCTTTCCAAAGCCAGCACATTCTTCCTTAGATACGGGGCCCAAAACTGCTCACAATACTCCAAATGGGGTCTAACCAGAGCCTTATACAGCTTCAGCAGCACATCCCTGCCTCCCTGGACAACAGTCCTTCCTCAACCCCCAACCGAAAAATAGTCAAACTCACCTCGTTTTCTGTTTGTGGGATCGCGCTCTGCAAACATCGCCCTGTGCAATTCGCTGGCGTGACAACAATGAATGTGCTTCAGGGGAAGAAATACGAAGATGTGGGAGGCGCTGCACAAATGCTAGTTCTTTCTTTAAGTTGTGGCGACACATTTGGTTTCCCTGGTAACCCCTGAGTTGTGTTAGATAATTGAATCATAAGTTGATACGCCACACTCTGATATATTACGGTTAAGACAATCTTGCCTTTGTATAGCACCCTTGACCTGATAATATGGCCCAATCACAGCATTTTATCCCAAGATGTGTTGATTATGGGGATTAATGGGGTAAATATGTAAGTTTACAGAGATAGGATCTGGATAAGGAGCTCTGTTGGAGAGTCGGTACAGACTCGATGGGTCAAATGGCCTCCTTCTTCACTGTAGGGATTCTATGGTTCTATTCTATGGTTCTATGATTCACAGAGAGACATTTTGATTTTATGGAATTTAGAATAAATTACAGAAGCAAAAAGCTAATGAGGCAAACACCAGGATCGAGGGACACCGGAGACATGGGGATCGTGCAGGATGTTGCAGTGAAGGTAGACAATCAGCAATGATCATATTGGATGGTGGAATGGTTCTGAGGAACTGAATGGTCTACTCCTGCTCCTGTATTCCTTCAGTACATGTATTCAATCCAAACTCCAAATGAAACTTTGCTGAACCAACCCTGTTTCTAATTTATCCTCCTCCATTTCCAGTTTTACTGAAATTCAGTTCCATGGTTAATGGTGGTGTGGCAGGAGAACAGAAAGGTCATTTCTCAAATCCAGTTTGTGAGTAAAGAGAAATTGACCCTAAGACCATAAGATTTAGGAGCAGAATTAGGCCATTCGGCCCATCAAGTCAGCTCCACATTCAATCATGGCTTATACATTTCTCAACCCCATTCTCCTGCCTTTTCCCTGTACCCTTTGATCCCCTTACCAATCAAAAACCTATCTATCTCTGTCTTAAAGACACTCAATGCCCTGGCCTCCACAGCCTTTTGTGGCAATGAATTCCATAGATTCACCACCCTCTGGATGAAGAAATTCCTCCTCACCTCAGTTCTAAAGGGTCGTCCCTTCATTCTGAGGCTGTGCCCTCGGATTCTAGTCTCTCTGACTAATGGAAACATCTTCCACACATCTACTGTATCCAAGCCTTTCAGTATTCTGTAAGTTTCAATGAGATCCCTCCTCATCCTTCTAAACTCCATCGAGTACAGACCCAGAGTCCTCAAACACTCCTCATACGTCAAGATTTTAATTCCAGGGATCATTCTTGTGAACCTTCTCTGGACTCTCTCCAAGGTCAGCCCATCCTTCCTTAGATACGAGGCCCAAAATTGCTCACAATATTCCAAATGTGGTCTGACCAGAGCCTCATAAAGCCTCAGCAGTACATCCCTGCTTTTCTGCAATTAAGAATCCACTGATGACCATGAAACCATTGTCAATTGTCAGAAAAACCCTTCAGGTTCACTGATGTTCTTTAGGGAAGGAAATCTGCCGTCCTTACCCGGTCTGGCCTATATGTGACACCAAACCCACAGCAATGTGGTTGACTCTCAACTGCCCTCTGAAATGGCCGAGCGAGCCACTTAGTTCAAGGGCAACTATGGATGGGCACAAAATGCTGACCCAGCCAGCAACACTCATGTCCCATGAATGATTCAAGAAAAGGGTGCCACAGTGTCGCAGGGGCAGTGCTGAGGGAGAACAGCACTGTCAGATTCAGATGCAAAGCACAATATCAAGGGCGGCACAGTGGCACAGTGGTTAGCACTGCTGCCTCACAGCGCCAGGGACCCAGGTTCAATTCCGGCCTCGGGTCACTGTCTGTGTGATGTTTGCACATTCTCCCCGTGTCTACATGGGTTTCCTCCGGGTGCTCCGGTTTCCTCCCACAGTCCAAAGATGTGCAGGTTAGATGGATTGGCAATACTCAATTGCCCCTCATTGTCAGGGGGACTAGCAGGGCAAAGATGTGGTGTTACGGGATAGGGCCTGGGTGCGATTGCTGTCAGTGCAGGCTCGATGGGCTGAATGGTCTCCTTCTGCACTGTAGGGATTCTCTAATTCCATAATATCGACATTCACTGAACAGGTGGATATTTTGGGAAGGAGATTCCAGTATTGGTATTCTAAAGATTTGATTTGATTTGATTTGATTTGATTTATTATTGTCACATGTATTAACATACAGTGAAAAGTATATTTCTTGCGTGCTATACAGACAAAGCATACCATTCATAGAGAAGGAAAGGAGAGAGTGCAAAATGTAGTGTTACAGTCATAGCTAGGGTGTAGAGAAAGATCAACTTAATGCAAGGTAAGTCCATTCAAAAGTCTGACAGCAGCAGGGAAGAAGCTGTTCTGGAGTCGGTTGGTACGTGACCTCAGACTTCTGTATCTTTTTCCCGACGGAAGAAGGTGGAAGAGAGAATGACCGGGGTGCGTGGGGTCCTTAAGTATGCTGGCTGCTTTGCCGAGGCAGCGGGAAGTGTAAACAGAGTCAATGGATGAGAGGCTGGTTTGCGTGATGGATTGGGCTACATTCACAACCTTTTGTAGTATCTTGCAGTCTTGGACAGAGCAGGAGCCATACCAAGCTGTGATACAACCAGAAAGAATGCTTTCTATGGTGCATCTGTAAAAGTTGGTGAGAGGCGCAGCTGACATGCCAAATTTCCTTAGTCTTCTGAGAAAGTAGAGGCGTTGGTGGGCTTTCTTAACTATAGTGTCGGCACGGGGGGGACCAGGACAGGTTGTTGGTGATCTGGACACCTAAAAACTTGAAGCTCTCGACCCTTTCTACTTCGTCCCCGTTGATGGAGACAGGGGCATGTAATCCTTTACTGCTGTTGTGGGCAAAGTATTGGAAAGGATTATAAGAGATAGGATTTATAATCACCTAGAAAGGAATAATTTCATTAGGGATAGTCAGCACGGTTTTGTGAAGGGTAGGTCGTGCCTCACAAACCTTATTGAGTTCTTTGAGAAGGTGACCAAAGAGGTGGATGAGGGTAAAGAGGGTTGATGTGGTGTATATGGATTTTAGCAAAGCGTTTGATAAGGTTCCCCATGGTAAGCTTTTGCAGAAAATACAGACACATGGGATTGAGGGTGATTTAGTGGTTTGGATCAGGAGTTGGCTAGCTGCACGAAAACAGAGGGTGATGGTTGATGGGAAATATTCATCCTGGAGTTCAATTACTAGTGATGTACCGCAAGGATCTGTTTTGGGGCCACTGCTGTTTGTCATTTTTATTAATGACCTGGATGAGGGCGTGGAAGGATGAATTAGTAAATTTGCGGATGACACTAAAGTCGGTAGAGGTGTAGACAGTGCGGAGGGAAGTGGCAGGTTACAGAGGGACATAGATAAGCTGCTGAGCTGGGCTGAGAGGTGGCAAATGGAGTTTAATGCGGAAAAGTGTGAGGTGATTCACTTTGGAAGGAGTAACAGGAATACAGAGTACTGGGCTAATGGTAAGATACTTGGTAGTGTGGATGAACAAAGGGATGAACAGGTTGATAGGGTTGTTAAGAAGGCATACGGTATGTTAGCTTTTATTGGTAGAGGGATTGAGTTTCGGAGCCAGGAGGTCATGCTGCAACTGTACAAAACTCTGGTGCGGCCGCATTTGGAGTATTGCGTACAGTTCTGGTCGCCGTATTATAGGAAAGATGTGGAAGTGTTGGAAAGGGTGCAGAGGAGATTTACCAGGATGTTGCCTGGTATGGTGGGAAAATCGTATGAGGAAAGGCTGAGGGGCTTGAGGTTGTTTTCGTTAGAGAGAAGAAGGTTAAGAGGTGACTTATTAGAGGCATACAAGATGATCAGGGGATTAGATAGGATGGATAGTGAGAGCCATTTTCCTCGGATGGTGTTAGCTAGCACGAGGAGACATAGCTTTAAATTGAGGGGTGATAGATATAGGACAGATGTTAGAGGTAGGTTCTTTACTCAGAGAATAGTAAGGACGTGGAATGCCCTGCCTTCAGCAGTAGTGGACTCGTCAACATTAAGAGCATTCAAATGGTTATTGGATAAACATATGGATGATATTGGAATAGTGTAGATTAGAAGGGCTTTAGATTGGTTCCACTGGTCGGCGCAACATCGAGGGCCGAAGGGCCTGTACTGCGCTGTAATGTTCTATGTTCTATGTTTACGCTTCCTGAAGTCGATGACAATCTCCTTCATTTTGTTGACATTGAGGGAACGTTTGTTGAATTTGGGGAGTAAGTGGATGGGTTGATTGGTGGCACTTTGACAGTGTTGGCACAGATTTGATGGGCTGAATGGCCTTCGCCTCTGCACTGTAAATGCACTGACACATTTTCTACATCCAAATCCATCTTGTGAAAGGTTAATAAAAGTGGCTTCATTGCCGCTGTTTGCCTCCAGAATGATTGAAGTTTGAAGCAGAAAAAAAGAACATTATTAAGGAGGAGTGTGGGCACTAATCATTTAAGCCCAAGGACTGCATACTTAGCTTGACAAAACGACTGATAAATTGTTGATTACGTTCCACCACCGAGGAACTCTATTCAGATTGCATTTAGTCTGTAAATTCTCGATTAACTACAGGTTATAAAGTCAGCGAGCATTGACAGCAAACAGGATGTGCCAATTCAATCGACAGTAATTTATCAATGTGACGTCAGAATTGTAGGCTGACTCACAGAATCTGCTCTACATCTTAAGATGCCTTTTTGGAATCCAAAATCTGTTAGACGCTGATTTTTCTCTGACATAAAAATACACATCATCCTTATTATCAAACCCAACTGTCCTCGTGCAGCTTGCTCCCTTTTCACCAGGAGCTTTTCAAATCGCTTTCTCTCTCAGTTGTGCAGCTCAGTTGTGTAGTTTGTAGCAATACAGGAACTGGAAGAGGCCATTCAGCCCCCCTCAAGCCTATCCCACCGGTAATGACCTCAACAAGACCCATGACGTTGGCATCTTGGAGTGTGAGCTCCCTGGTTGAGGTAATGATTGCCTGCCCAATCAGAGAGTCTTGAGGAGTGTCAGAGTTACACTCTGGATTCTGACTTTGTACCAGAAGAATTGAGTTTGTAAATAAAGGGAATCTGATGAAGGGACACCGGCCTCTGAGCAATTATTTCACCACAATTCAAACAGATCATTTCTGATCTGTGTCCTAACACCTTCCACATGCCTTGGCTCTGTATCTTTCTATACCCTTGTCTACCAAACATCTACTGATCTCAATGATCAGTTGAAGTGGTATCTGTAGACCAGGTGCTCACGTGACCATGTGATGGCGCCATGATGACTAGTATCACATGGTGGGAGCGTGCCAGATTTTCCCAGGACCTCGGGCAGGGCACAAGTCTTTTCTTACAGCTGCAAAGTTCATGAAATAAACTTACTCTTACTAGAGTCCTTGTTGTCAGTGTTACCATAGAAACCATAGAAACCCTACAGTGCAGAAGGAGGCCATTCGGCCCATCGAGTCTGCACCGACCACAATCCCACCCAGGCCCTACCCCCACATATTTACCCACTAATCCCTCTAACCTACACATCTCAGGACTCTAAGGGGCAATTTTTTGAACCTGGCCAATCAACCTAACCCGCACATCTTTGGACTGTGGGAGGAAACCGGAGCACCCGGAGGAAACCCACGCAGACACGAGGAGAATGTGCAAACTCCACACAGACAGTGACCCGAGCCGGGAATCGAACCCGGGACCCTGGAGCTGTGAAGCAGCAGTGCTAACCACTGTGCTACCGTTACAATGAACCTCAGAGAACTACAGTATCTACTGTTTCTTGGTAAGAGTTCCAAACACCTGCCGAGCTTTGTGTGAAGACCCCTGGGTTCCAGTGACCCCCCGCAGGAGCAGGCCCACTTTCCCAGGTCCCACACATGCGGTAGAATTTTTCTGTTCAAGCCTTCTGGCCAAGAGATGCTCATCTGCGCCTGATGGAGATTCTTTCTCCTCGGATTGGCCAGTTGTTGTACCAATCGAGACTTCGAGATGCTTGCTGGTTTTCTAAGGATGTCCCAACTCCATCGAGCATTTTAAACAGTCAGCACCTAACAACACCCGGGTGGCTTAAACCACTATCGCAACCCCTCTCCTCCCACCCCCCGACCCCTGACACAAATCCCCTCAACTCAGGTCCAACCGAAACATAGAATTGTTACAGTGCAGAAAGAGGCCATTTGACCCATTGGGTCTGCACCGACTCACTGAAAGAGCATCCTATCCAGGCCCGTGGCTAATCCACCTAACCTCCACATGTTACAGGAAACCGGAGCACCCGGAGGAAACCCACGCAGACACGGGGAGAACGTGCAGACTCCACACAGACAGGGGCCCAAGCCAAGAATTGAACCCGAGTCCCCGGCGCTCAAAGTCAACGCAAGATCCGAGTTGTGATTAAAGTTTTGGGGTGCTTTAAAAAATGGTTTTGAACATTGCAGCGAACAGCTGGAGTCTTCACCTTTCTGAAGGACATTGGGCAATTTGTCTGAATGTTAGAATTCAGTGAAGTCTGCCGCCTTCTCTCTGCAACATTCGGGTTTGACTTTTATCTTCCTTACTTGTTAATCAAGGTGATGTGCATCTCCTGCAGTTACATCCGAGTATGCTTTTCCAAACAAAATGCCAATCCTCTGCTTAACAAGGCCGAACATCTCTGGGCATAATTGTAGAATAAATTCCATTTTGGCAAATGCACCATTTATTTTTTTATTAGTGTCACAAGTAGGCTTACATTAACACTGCAATGAAGTTACTGCGAAAATCCCCTAGTCGCCACTCTCCGGCGCCTGTTCGGATACACTGAGGGAGAATTTAGCACGGCCAATGCATTTAACCAACACGTCTTTTAGACTGTGGGAGGAAACCGGAGCACCCGGAGGAAACCCACGCAGACGCGGGGAGAACGTGCAGACTCCGCACAGACATTGACCCAAGCCGAGAATCGAACCCAGGTCCCTGGTGCTGTGAGGCAGCAGTGCTAACCACTGTGCCTCCATGCCGCCCCTAGTTTAAGCACCATGTAGTCACCATTCCCATTGGAAAGGTAACATGGAAGGGGGATGGCTTTCACTAAACGAGGACAAGATAATTCCAGTTGTGGCGGTGTCTAAAACTAGGGACTACGAATCCAATGGTCATTTATAAATACAATAGGGAATTCAGGAGGAACTTCTTTACCCAGATAGAGTAAAGAAGAACGTGGAACTCTCTACCACAGGGAGTGGTTAATGTGTATAGCGTCAATCTATTCAAAGCAAGCTCGATAAACACAGGAGGGAAAAAGGAGTAGAAAGGAGGGTATGTTGGCAGGGTGAGATGAAGGAAGGTGGGGAAAAGTTACTGCACAATGTGAGACCAGCAGCAACATGCACAGAACTTTGTAGCATTTACAGCACAGAAACAGGCCATTCAGCCCAGCTAAAACCATGGAATCCTACAGTGCAGAAAGAGGCCATTTGGCCCATCCAGTCTGCACCGACCACAATCCCACCCAGGCCCTATCCCCGTAACCCCATGTATTTATCCTGTTAATCCCCCTGACACTAAGGGGCAATTTAGCATGGCCAATCGCCTAACCGGTACATTTTTGGAGTGTGGGAGGAAATTGGAGCACCCGGAAGAAACCCACGCAGACATGGGGAGAACTTGCAGACTCCACACGGACAGTGACCCAAGCCGGGAATCAAACCCGAGTCCCTGACGCTGTGAGGCAGCAGTGCTAACCACTGTGCTACCATGCCGCCCCGAGTTATAGCCCCAGCTAGTCCATGCTGGCGTGAGATCGGGAAGCTCTTCCGCACTCAAAGGGTAGTGAGAATGTGAAACTCTCTCCGCCAAGAGGCTACACAGGCTGGAGACTCGGATAAACAAGGATATGGATCGAGTGTGAGTAGCTAAAGTTGAAGGTACAGATCAGCCATTGTCAAATGAAATGGCCAAACCGGCTCGAGGGGCTGAATGGCCTCCTCTTATTTTCCCAAGCACTGACCCTCTGACTGGAGATGCTGCTGCACAAATCAATTGATCTTTCTGCTGTAGCTAAATACTAATCTATAGAGTCTCTGAATGGAAGGAAGCAGTGAGTCTGGAGTGTGATTGGCATTGTAAACAGGGAGAATTGACGAAGCTTTATTGCTGGGACCAGGAGAATGCATCTAAGTGTTATCCTTAAGTGTAAATTTCTATTTAATGGTGCAGGATGGAGAGATTCAGGCCATTAGGATTCTGTGCATGGGCCACGGATGTGATCCACTCTGTACTTGGCTGCACTCAATAATCTTCCTGCACAGCAGGTACTGCTCTGAGTGCCTTACTTACAGTCAGTGTGTTAGGCCGCTTCGGATTCTTACTGACAGCATTGAAGTTGAGGTTCACACTTTAACCAGGGACGCTATCTTACCTACAGACTGTCAGTGGCTGAAGGAGGACCATTCAGCCCCTCAAGCATGTTCCACTATTCAGTTAAGAATAGGGCAGCACGGTGGCACAGTGGTTAGCGCTGCTGCCTCACAGCGCCTGGGACCCGGGTTCAATTCCCAGCTTGGGTCACTGTCTGTGTGGAGTCTGCAAGTTCTCCCCATGTCTGTGCGGGTTTCCTCCGGGTGCTCTGGTTTCCTCCCACAGTCTTTTACAGATGCACCATAGAAAGCATTCTTTCTGGTTGTATCACAGCTTGGTATGGTTCCTGCTTTGCCCAAGACTGCAAGAAACTACAAAAGGTCATGAATGTAGCCCAATCCATCACGCAAACCAGCCTCCCATCCATTGACTCTGTCTACACTTCTCGCTGCCTCGGCAAAGCAGCCAGCATAATCAAGGACCCCACGCACCCCGGACATTCTCTCTTCCACCTTCTTCCTTCAGGAAAAAGATACAAAACTCTGAGGTCACGTACCAACTGACTCAAGAACAGCTTCTTCCCTGCTGCCGTCAGACTTTTGAGTGGGCCTCCCTCGCATTAAGTTCATCTTTCTCTACACCCTAGCTATGACTGTAACACTACATTCTGCACTCTCGCCTTTCTTTCTCTATGAACGGTATGCTTTGTCTGTATAGCGCGCAAGAAACAATACTTTTCACTGTATGTTAATACATGTGACAATAATAAATCAAATCAAATCAAATCCAGAGATGTGCGGGCTAGGTGGATTGGCCATGTTAAATTGCTCCTTAAGTGTCAGGCAGATTAGCAGGGTAAATATTTGGGGTTTACAGGGATAGGGCCTGGGTGGGATTGTGGTCAGTGCAGACTCGATGGGCCGAATGGCCTTCCTCTGTACTGTCGGATTTCTATGATTCTATGAAATGATTGGCTGAACATGTGTCTTGAATCGAATTTAACCACGATAGGTGCACAATCCTTAAAACCCCGGCCGAACAACAAACACATCTGTCTAATTCTGAGACTCGTCATTGGTTCCAGTCTGCTAAGCTTTTTGGAAGAGAGGATTGCAGATTACTATTCTGCTTTGCATGTCCTACCTTGCGCTCACCCATTGAACGAGGAGAGAATCGACAGATATAAAGTACCTCAGAAAATAGCTTTTACAAAAAGAAATGGCTTTGAAAAATCCAAGGTCAAGGTAAATAAGATAAACTTTATAAACAGAGACTCCAAGCCATGAATCTTGACAACACAGTAATATATTCCTGGCAATTCACTGGCCATGTCACTGAGTCAACAGTGCATCATTGCCAGTTTATTTTTCTGACCTCATTCAATGACCAAGACTCTCTGGCTTGCTATTCTTGCATTTTCCCAAAAAGGTTCCGTTAATTTTTCTAAAGGGAAGTCATGGAAATGGCGAACGGTCTTTCCTCACCCCTGGTGAACAGATCCAGGCTTCAGGAGCAGAAATTTCACAAAAGTCTAGCCTGCCTCGGCCTGTACCACAAAGTGCAACAAGCATGTTCTGCCTTTATCACAGTAAACAAGGCCAGACCCTTCATAAGTGCAATTTTCCAACAAAATGCGACACTGAGTCACATCAGGGGATATTAGGACAGACGGCCAAAGAGGAAGATTTTAAAGTTTTTTATTTATTAGTCACGATTAAGGCTTACATTAACACTGCAATAAAGTTACTGTAAAATTCCTAGTCACCACAGTCTGTTCAGGTCAATGCACCTAACCAGCACGTCTTTCAGAATGTGGGAAGAAACCAGAGGAAACCCACGCAGACACGGGGAGAACATGCAAACTCCACACAGACAGTGACCCAAGCCGGGAATCGAACCCGGGTCCCTGGCGCTGTGAGGCAGCAGTGCTAACCACTGTGCTACCGTGCTGTCCTTATAAACTGTTTTCATAGAATCATAGAATCCCGACAGTACAGAAGAGGCCATCCAGCCCATCGAGTCTGCACTGACCACAATCCCACCCAGGCCCTATCCCTGCAACCCCACGTACTTGCCCTGCTAGTCTGCCTGACACTTAAGGGATTGTTGTTGGTGCAGGTTTTGATGGGCTGAATGGCCTCCTTCTTCACTGTAGAGTTTCTATGAGAGCAACTGAGCAACAATTAGCACAACTCCGTGAGTAGACAAATCTCTTCAATTCTAAAGTTTAGGACCTTTAAATCCATGATTTAGCATATTTAAATCCTTATGTTTGAGAAACCCAATCTAAGAGCTTCTGTAATTCATTCAGCATCCTGATCTGTAAACACTTTCTGATCCTACTGCTGTATCCTTGTACATTAATCACCGTTAATGTGTGGCTGGCTTGTACCGAGTTCTGTTTTTGTAATGTATTCCTCAGGGTTTTCTCAGGAGTAAACTCCCAACAACCTGAAACGTTCAACTGAAAGAGTCAAGTTCATTAAATAAAAATAAATTGTTCAACAGTCTGATGAAAATAAATGCTAAATTTCCAAACGTTCACAAAGGAAATCAATCAAACAGACTTGCTTTTAGTAACACCTATTCACATCCCTGAAAAGTGCCTCACTGTGCATGAAGCGCTTTGGATTATTTTAAGCCCCTGACTGCTGCAACAACAATTTACATTTAAAAAGCACCTTTCACACAGCAAAAATATCCCAAGCTGCCTCACGGGAGTGTGACCAAATAAGAGTCGCAGAGCGAGATTTCAGGACAGGTAAAAGCAAACTACTGCGGATGCTGGAATCTGAAACCACAGGATTTTGATCTGATTTATTATTGTCACATGTATTAGTATACAGTGAAAAGTATTGTTTCTTGCGCGCTATACAGACAAAGCATACCGTTCATAGAGAAGGAAGCATAGAACGAGAGTAAAAGATAGAATTAGAAGGTTTGCTGGGCACAGCTTGCAAGAAGTCACCTCGCTCTGGCGCCATCTTGGAAAAGCTATCCATCTTGATCCATCTTGTCCATCTTGGACAAAAGATCATCTGGACTCGAAACGTCAGCTCTTTTCTCTCCTTTACAGATGCTGCCAGACCTGCTGAGATTTTCCAGCATTTCCTCTTCAGGACAGGTAAGCTTAGTCAAATAAAAAGGTTTTAGGAGGGCCGCAAAGGAGGAGAGAGAGAGGCAGAGAAGTTTAGGGAAATAATTCCAGACTGTGGGTTTCCTCCCACAGTCCAAAGATGTGCGGGTTAGGCGGATTGGCTCTGCTAAATTGTCCATTAGTGTCAGGCAGGATAAATACGTGGGGTTACGGGGATAGGGTCTGAGTGGGATTGTGGTTGGTGCAGACTCGATGGGCTGAATGGCCTCCTTCTGCACTGTAGGGATTTTATGAACTCAGGGCTGAGGCAGCTGACAGCACAGCCACCTTGGTGGTGTGTGAGAAATCGGGGATTGAGAAGAGGTCAGGACTGGAGGTTGGCAAAGGTCTCGGAGGGTTGTGCGGCTGGGGGAGTTTAGACAGATAGTGAGAATGTGAGGCCAGGGTGGGATTTAAACAAGAGACAAGCCAGGAGGAACTTTGCTCATAACAAGCTACCAGAAACAAAGACCTGTTGCTGTGTTAATCGGAACTGGCGCCAAAATACGCAAGGTGAATATTGAGAAAGGAACATCTCTCAAGCGTGCCATAGGTGTGGTGAGGTGGCACATTCTCCACAGGAATGCTGGTGCTGAGAA
The DNA here is from genome assembly GCF_964213995.1 of Mustelus asterias. Taxonomy (NCBI): domain Eukaryota; kingdom Metazoa; phylum Chordata; class Chondrichthyes; order Carcharhiniformes; family Triakidae; genus Mustelus; species Mustelus asterias. The sequence goes on along the minus strand of NC_135828.1, from coordinate 4,444,699 downwards.
AACAAATGTCGTAACTGTGGCTAGAATTGTCACATAACAAAGGCGTGTTGGACCAGACAGAATCCTCAAACCTCGAAGATGGGTAAATGCAAGAAAGCGCCCAAACCTACACAAAATGTCTATAGGATAACCAAAGACAATGAAGATTCCCAGGAAGACACAATGGCTGGAATTGTCCCATCCCGCCTGCCACTTGAATTCTAGCGGGCCTGGGTGTGGCGGGGTGGGGGAGGGGGGGGCGCGGACCATGTGAAGGTCCATTGAATTCAGGCAGAATTCTCCGGTTTTCAGCAAGCGTGGCCAGAGAATTTCACTCAATGTCTACAGAGATTAAAGGACTCTATCTCAGTGTATTATCGATGCAAGGCGATACACTGAGATTTTGGGTCTATCCGAAATTGGATGGGAATGGAATTAAAATGGAAGTAGAGACGGGAGCCGCTGTATTTCTTAACTGTGAAAATTTATATCAACAAAAGCTCGAGGACGTGCCATTAAAGCCATCCAATATAATCCTGAGATTTTACACGGAAGAGGTGGTTCGAGTGAAGGGTTCCATCGGGGTGCCAGCTGAAGCAAATGGTAACTCTGAAAAATGGTCATTACACGTTGTGAATGGAAATTTTCGTGCTCTTTCAGAACAGCGAGGTTGAACAAAATCAAACTAAACTGGCAAGCAATTCACCAATTGGCTGATGGAAAGAATATATTGCAGAAACTCTTCGAAAAACATAAGAAGGTATTTGAAAATATTTTTGGGGGAAATGACCAGAGCTGAGGCATGACTTAAGATAAAACCTGATAGCAAACCCCAAAATGCTTAAAGCAAGAACTGTGCCACTCACCATCAAGCTAAAAGTTGGAATGGAACTTGAAAAGTTAATCATAGATGGAATGATTTGGGCAACTCCTATTGTCCCCGTCATTAAACCAGATGGTTCCGAGAGAATTTGCAATGACTTCAAAAGCAATGACAAGTCCAGTGCAGTGTGTCGACCAGAATCCCTAACCAGTAATTGAGGTTCTATTCACTGGATTGTCTGGGGGTCAGCAGTTCAGTAAGATAGACCTGTCCCATGCATATCTCCAAATGAAGGTGGCAACTGAGTCACAACCACTGTTACTCCACATCACAACCGTAGTTACTCACAGAGGATAACTCTGTGAGTAACTATGGTTAACAGTGGTTGTGACTCAGTATAAACTCCAGCATAAACGCCGACCATTCAGAATAACACTGGGACCCGGCTTTATTCCAAAAATCTATGGATCAAACCCGAAGTGACCTCAATAGGTGTCCAGTGTTATCTAGATGACACGGGCAAAGATGAACAGGGGCATTCACAGAGGAAACACTGGAGTGTCTAGGGAAGCACAATCTTCATGTGAAGAAAGAAAACAATGAATTTTGAAAGTCATCACTAAGCTATCTAGACCATGTAATTGATAAAGATGGACTCCGCAAGGAACTTCAGAAAATAACCAAGATTTTACATGCACCTAGACTGCAGAATATATCACAACTGAAATCTTTTTCAGGACTTTTTGGATCTTTTTTAGGTCTTTTTTAGGGCAGCACAGTGGCACAGTGTTAGCACTGCTGCCTCACAGCGCCAGGGACCCGGGTTCGATTCTCAGCTTGGGTCACTGTCAGTGTGGAGTTTGCACGTTCTCACCATATCTATGTGGGTTTCCTCCGGGTGCTGCGGTTTCCTCCCACAGTCCAAAGATGTGTGGGTTAGGTGGATTGGCCATGATAAATTGCCCCTTTGTGTCAGGGGGACCAGCTAGGGTAAATGCATGGGGTTACAGGGATAGGGCCTGGGTGGGATTGTATTCGGTGCAGACATGATGGGCCGAATGGCCTCCTTCTGCACTGTAGGGATTCTATGATTCTATGACTCATCAATTATTATGGAAAATTTACTCCAAATCTCGATACCATATTAAAACCACTTCATACATTGTTATGTGTGAACCAGCAATGGACCTGGACCAAAAACTGTGAAAAGGCACATAATGGAGTCAAAAATATGCTAACAAAATCAGAAGTCTTGGTTCATTTTGACCCTAATTTAAAAATACAACTCACATGTGACACATCGCCCTATGGGGTGGGCGCAGTTGGCGCTCACGTAATGCCAAATGGAGGTGAAAAGCCAATAGCTTTCACTTTGAGCTCTGAACAAAATGATGCTCAAGTGAAAAAGGAAGCCCTGGGTATAGTTTCTAGAATCAAAAGATTGCATCACTATCTGTATGGAAGAGATTTTGTTAAGAGGCCACAGGCCTTTAACCACAATCTTGGGTCCATACAAGGGAATAGCGTCTCTAGCTGTGAGTGGCTTTCAGAGATGGTCCCTCAGTGCATAATTACCAGATTAAATACACAAGATTTGAGCAACATGCAAACGCCGATGTTCTACCATGTCTCCCAATTCAGGGCACTGCCGAATCACAGGAGAACTGTGTGAACATCTTGTACTTTCCCCAGGTTGTTGGTGTACCTAATTCAGCATCTCAAGTGCAAAGACGCAGGATGTCAGATCCGGTGATGGGGAAGGTCATGGATATGATTTTGGATAAACAGAGGAGGAACCCGGAATTCAAGCCCGATCAAACAAGGGGACTTGGATTAACAGTACAAGATGGAGTACTTCATAGAATCCCTACAGTGCAGAAGGAGGCCGTTCAGCCCATTGAGTCTGCACCGACCACAATCCCACCCAGGCCTTATTCCCGTAATCCCTCACATTTGCCCTGCTAATTCCCCGGACATTAGGGTTAATTTATCATGGCCTTTCCACCTAACCCGCACATCTTTGGAATGTGGGAGGAAACCGGAGCACCCGGAGGAAACCCACACAGACACGGGGAGAAAGTGCAAACTCCGCACGGACAGTGACCCGAGGCCAGGGTTCGAACCCGGGTCCCTGGCGCTGTGAGGCAGCAGTGCTAACCACTGTGTCACTGTGCCACCCCATTCTATGAGGGATTAGAGTGATTATTCCTCCACACTTGCAGAGTCGTATACCGGATCAACTTCATGAAGGACATCCAAGAGTCACACATATGAAAGAACTTGTAAGGAGTTATTTCTGGTGGCTAGAACTAGACTCACAGATCGAAGAAAGAGTAGGACAGTGTCAGTGTTGTGTTAGGATATGAAATACTCCACATCTTCAACCATTTCACCATGGGATTAGCTGAGACAGCCTTGACAAAGAGTACATATTGATTTCAATTGAGGGATATATATGTCTCGTCCTAGTGGAGGCACATTCCAAATGGCCTAGTATCATGATGACGAAATCGATGACTACTGAAAAGACAATCAAACAAATATTTGCACAGTTTGGAAACTCAGAGCAATTAGTTAACAATAACGGAACTCAGTTCACATCAAGGAAATTCATGGACTACCTCAGAAACCATGGCATACAGTATATCAGAACTGTGTCCCATCATCCTTCCACCAAAGGGTTAGCGGAGAATAGTCATTGAAGAATGACATTGAAGCAACAAAGGATGAAGGACCGTCAGCTAAAAGAGTAAACAGCTTTTTCACATCCGACAGAAACACAGCCCAGGGGACAACCCAAAACCCATTGGTAACATTGTTTATAAAGAGGAGGTTGGGAACCAAATTTGATTTGCTCTTACCGCCTGACACTTCTACCATTGTAGAGCGACAGCAACAAAACCAAGTCACTCGCTGTGAACAGACATCAAAAACAAGAGGTTTTGACCAAGGAGAAAGAGTTTTCATGAGAAACTACTCTTCAAGTGAGGAGTGGGTACCTGTCACAGTCATCACAAAGACGGGGCCTATTTCCTCTACGGTGCTAACCGATGGCCAGAGAGTTTGAAGGAGGCACACGGATCGAATCCTTGCTTCAAAAAGAGAATTGACAGAGTTGGTATCTGGAAGGCCAACATCTGACACTCAAGGATTGGAAATGTCTGAAGCTATGACCACAACTGAGTCAAATTCAGATTCTCACCAGTTGAACCATCTGTAGAAGCTGGAGAAGAACCAACTTCAGCAGGTGTTGCACCTGAGCCAAGTGGTGAACAGGCCGAGAGCACGAAAGCAAAGACTCCTAAACGCCAGATTCTGCCTAAGCGGAACTGACGTCCACCTACAGTACTCTCGTAGGATGAGGGGTGACCTTATGGAGGTTTATAAAATCAAGAGGGACATGGATAAGGTGAATAGCCAGGGTCTTTTCCCCAGGGTAGGGGAGTCTAAAACTAGAAGGCATAGGTTTAAGGTGAGAGGGGAAAGATTTAAAAGAGATTTGATGGGCAACTTTTTCACACAGAGTGTGGTGCGTGTATGGAATGAGCTGCCAGAGGAGGTGGTAGAGGTAGGTACAGTTACAACATTTAAAATACATTTGGGCAGGTACATGGATAGGAAAGGTTTAAAGGGATATGGCCAAAAGCAGGCAAATGGGACTAGTTCAGTTTAGGAAACCTGGTTGGCATGGAAGAGTTGGGCCAAAGGGCCTGTTTCCATGGTGTATATCTGTCTATCTCTCCATATCTCTCTGTAATTATTATTCATAGTGAGTAAAGGGGGAGGGATGTTATGTATTCTAAACCAATGTATGTTTGCGTAGTATATCACACGATTACGTGGTAACATAATTGAGGAATTTGGAAGATTTTCCCTCTCTTCCTTTCTGGACCTCGAGAAAGCAACACCCTATCCAATAAAGCTCCACTGAACTGGTTAAGTAACCCACTGTGTGGCAACCTTTCCACCCTTTTATCTTGGCTGTGTAAGTGCGCTGACCACTTAAATATACAACAGATTGGAAGAGGAATGGGTGACTGACAAGAGGGGGTAGAGAAGGGCGATCAACCAGCTTTGCGTCAACCTCAAGCGAAGTAGGAGAAAGGGTTAACCAATTATCGAGCTTTATTAGATAGGTGTTGCTTGCCCACAGCCCAGGGTGGAAGAGAGGGAGAATCCGAAAGAGGAAGAAGAAGAATTAAGGGTTTCAAAGCCAAGGCAGGCGATTGGAATTAAGATAGAAGTCAGCCCTAATTTAATTGGATAGCAGAGCATGCTGATGGGCTGAATGGCCTCGTCCTGTTCTTGTGTTCCTGGTGCAGTAATTTTGCACCATGATAACATTCCAGTTGTATTTTTGGTCGCAGCGGTTTAAAATCATTGCTGCAGTAATTAGAACGTTTCCCCTCACATAAGAATGGTTGTTGTTTTTCTATTTCTGGGAACGGTATCCATTTTAGGATTAACTGCTCAGATTGCTGTTATTCCCTTGGCGGGGCAATCGAGTGTGGAGCTGCACTAAATTTAAATTGAGAATTTCTCCCCTCATCCAAGGAGCCTGGCTCTCAGATACATCAGAGCAACAAGTCAACGTGACAAAACATACTTTGTTGCTCCTATAATTAGCTCAGAGTTGTTGACATCAATCACTGTTCATTCCAATGTGGAATCTGCGAAAGCAGTGCGCCCTGCTGGTCGGGGGTTAGAAAAAAAGCAATTTATATTGTAGAATTGTGGCAGTTCTTTTAAAAATTCTATAAAATCAACTATTTCATCATTTTGGCAAGCCCCGAGACCACATCTCTCGGCTGTGTCAGTATTTCAGATGAGGTATCGCATTAATGAGCCTTTCAGGGCACAGTAAGATCACACAAACTACAACGGGTTAATGAGCAGATACCCTGTTTTAGCAATGTTGATCGAGGGATAGACATTAGCTCGGAATCTCTCGCCGCCTCTCCAATATAGAATCTACAGTGCAGTAGCAGGCCATTTGGCCCATCAAGTCTGTACCGATAACAATCCCACCCAGGTCCCATCCACACAAACCCACATATTTACAGTCCTAATCTCCCTAACACTAAGGGTCAATTTAGCATGGCCAATCCACCTAACCCGCACATCTTTGGAGTGTTGGAGGAAACCGGAGCACCCGGAGGAAACCCACGCAGACACGGGGAGAATGTGCAGACTCCACACAGGCAGTGACCCCAGCCGGGAATCGAACCCAGGTCCCTGATGCTGTGAAGCAGCAGTGCCGCCATGCTGCCCCTATATCATATTGTGCTCAAGTATTCAGAGTGGAGTCTCAGTCCCACGAGTTTACCAATCAGAGGGAAGGCACCTTAAACGTCAGTAAATAGGAGAATTCCTTCTTCTCGCCAATATTTTTTATCTTGTGGGTTTCAGATGGTTTTGGTTCGGTGGGGGGGGGGTCACAGAGATCCAGAAGGCTGAGCCCTCAGAGAGATTTCAAAACATCTCCAATATTTACATAGGCATTAAGTCTACAAGATTATGAGGGGTATGGACAGAGTGGATAGTCAGAAACTTTTTCCCAGGGTGCAAGAGTCAATTACTGGGCGGCATAAGTTTAAGGTGCGAGGGACAAGGTTTAAAGGAGATGTACGAGGCAGGTTTTTTACACAGAGGGTGGTGGGTGCCTGGAACTCGCTGCCGGCGGAGGTAGTGGAAGCGGATACGGTAGTGACCTTTAAGGGGCGTCTTGACAAATACATGAATAGGATGGGAATAGAGGGATATGGTCCCCGGAAAGGTACGGAGCTTTAGTTCAGTCGGGCAGCATGGTCGGTGCAGGCTTGGAGGGCCGAAGGGCCTGTTCCTGTGCTGTAATTTTCTTTGAAGGAGATGAGCAGACTGTGTTCCAATAGATTCCACATGGATAGAGGAAAAGAGGTGAAGATTCCCTTCTCAGACCACCGTCTGTGAGGACACCATCCAGCCGTCAGGGGAGGCTTCTGCTGTTCAGTGTGATTAATGATTATGAATGGAATGCCAGCAGGTGAAATTGTTGCAGAGGCATTTGACTGGGTAACCAGGGGACATTATACCCCAGTGTTACTAAATGGGGGTAACCGCAGCATTCAGTTTTAATGTTCCACACATATTAAGGCACTGCTGGAAAGAAAGCAAGGAATGGAGGGTAAGGAAGGGAGGGAGGGAGAAAGGGAGGGAAGGAGGGAGGGAGGGAGAAACAGAGGTAGGGAGGAAGGAATTGCATTTATGAAGCGCTTTTCATGTACCAGGATGGGCCTCATTACAACCACTTTACAACTAATCATCACAGTTTATATTTAGTTGCCAGTATTGAGCCAATGAGCATTCACTAATGGACAGGAGACGGTCTGGTTCCAACAAGCCTAAACTATCCGGGCCTGGGCATCTGAGGAAAGTGGGACCAGGGGTGGGGGGCGGGGGGGGGTGGGCAGGGGCGGGGGGGGAGCAGGAGTGGGATTTAGGGAGGACAACAGTTCCGCGACGGAACAAGCAGCTGCTAATAGTCGAGCTTTCAGAGCCCGGGACACAGAGAAGGCAGTGTTAGAGGAAACACAGCGTGTATCTACCATCCGCACACTGTGTACAGGTGCCAAATCATGGACTCTGTCCAACAGAAGTCAGCTCAGGAGAAAGACCTCCAAAGTTTCTTCTGACATTCAAAAGTAATTATGATGAAATCCAGAAATACTGAACCTTAGAACCTACATTATTCATCTTTGACAAGTTACTTTTAATGGTCTCAGCTACAGGAACTGTTGCATTTTGTCACCCATTTAATCTCCGCTATAAATGTTTATCCTTGCCAACTTTTGATTCCTAACTAATCCACAGCCTAAAGCGTATGGAGTCTCGCTAGCCTATCCCCCCGGCTCGCACTGAGCTGCACTCCGACTATGGCTTCAGAATTCTGCTGCATCTTCAGCCGACAGGCTCCTCCAGCCCTGCAGACACAGTTCAACTCCTGAATTACTCGCAGTGTGTACTGTGTATCCCTTCCTCTCCACCATCGTCGGGGGCAGAATGTCCGGAGGTTCTGGCCCAGTTCTTCCTGTGCCAATAAATCCAGCCCCTCATTTCCTCCTCTTGCTCCTCTATGTTCGATTCTAATTGCCCCTTCCCCACCTCACTCGTGAAGCCTTGGGGTGTTTCATTTCAAATACAGGGGCCACACAAATCATTATAAATAAATATACAACATTTAAAAAAAGTCAGAGTTAAAACTGGCACCAGATTGTCCATTTTTCAAGGGGTAGATTCTCCTAGCACCGAGGGAGTGCTGCACTGTCAGTGTTGCTGTATTTCAGATGAAACATTAAACAAAGACTGCAGTGGGATTTTCCGCTCCAAGACCAGAAATTCCCACTGAGGTCAATGATCCGTGTCCTAGCTGCTACAATACCCGATGGGGCAGGATGGGAAAATTCCCCCCTACATCTGCCGCTTGAGTAAATGTAAGGATCCTGTGGCACTCTTTCGGAAAAGAAAATGTGTCACAAGTAAGCTTACATTAACATTGCAGTGAAGTTACTGTGAAAATCCCCTAGTCGCCGCACTCCGGCGTCTGTCCGGGTACATTGAGGGCGAATTTAGCGCGGCCAATGCACCTAACCAGCATGTCTTTCGGACTGTGGGAGGAAACCGGAGAAACCGGAGGAAACCCATGCAGACACGGGGAGAATGTGCAGACTCCCAGGGCCGGGAATCGAACCTAGATCCCTGGCGCTGTGAGGCAGCAGTGCTAACCCACCGTGCCACCGTGCCACCGTGCCACCGTGCCACCGTGCCACCGTGCTGCCCGTGTTTCTTTTGTGTGTGCAGGTGTTTTTGTGCATGTGTGTGCGTGTGAATGAGAGCATGTGTGTGTGTGTGTGTGTGTATGTGCGAGCGTGTGCATATGTATGTGTGAGTGTATGTGAGCGTGTGAATGAGAGTATGTGTGCATGAACGTTTGTGTGTATGTGCGAGTGTGCGTGTGTGTGTGTGTGTGTGTGTGCATGTGTGTATAAAAATAAGCCAACCCTTTTTATTTCATCTTACCTCAAATTTGCTGTGCAAGCTATTTATGGAGGATTGGAACATTCCAGATTTAAGGGTTGGGGAAAACATGCCATCATTTATCAAAATAAAAAAAGACATTTCTTATCACAGGCGTGTAGAGAGCAGGGAAATCTGAGCAGGTTAAATTGATCCCACTCCTGTCTGCCACACCGCAGGGTGGCACCGTGGTTAGCACTGCTGCTCACAGCTCCAGGGACCCAGGTTCATATTCCTGGCTTGGGTCACTGTCTGTGTGGAGTCTGCACGTTCTCCCCGTGTCTGCGTGGGTTTCCTCCGGGTGCTCCGGTTTCCTCCCACAGTCCGGAAGACGTGCTGGTTAGGGTGCATTGACCCCAAACAGGTGCCGGAGTGTGGCGACTAGGGGAATTTCACAGTAACCTCATTGCAGTGTTAATGTAAGGCTACTCGTGACTAATAAATTAACTTTATTCTGTGAAAGACAGCTTCAAGTTTATTTGAGGACGACACATCACTGAAGCAGGGAATTGTGAAAAAGTTAATTCTACATGTCGCTGGGCAGTGTACTGGTCCCAGTGTGCGGTGGCCAGTTTGTGTGGATGGGATGAATCCACACTCCACATCTTATTACAACTGTTGTAAGAGGAGCAGGCAATTATATTAAATTACTCTCAAAGCAACACACTTCAGAAGTTGTCAGCCTGGTCCATTGAGTTGAAAATGTCTATTAACTCCAGCTGGTCTCCCCTGGCATTGCTCACACTGTGTCACATGCTGGATTCCATGGAGCTGCAATGCCTCATTGTGGTGGGAGGTTGCAACTACAACATTACCCGTTGACATGGGAAATTCCCATTGTCGCCGATGACATTGATGTTTTTAGTATTAACTGTCAAAAGTCATGATAACACAAAGTAAAGTTTATCGATTTACATGCTCAAGAAATATAATATACATATATAGGTAGGTGACATGAAACTAGAGCAAGGATAATTGCAAGGAAGTTGTCATTAAATGTGCACAATGTTTTCCTGTAACTCTCATTTCATTACTCAATATCCTCATTGTACCTGGCACACTGTGGTTGATCTTTGCCTTTGCATTATCGGGGCTGGGGATAGTGATCAATCAAGTTAGAATCACAGTGCAGAAGAGGCCATTCAGCCCATCGAGTCTGCACTCATCTGCATCTTACCCAGCCCCTCTCTCCCATTCCATCCCTGCAACCCCACACATTTAGCATGGCTAATCCATCAAACCTACACATCTCTGGACACTATGGGGCAATTTAGCAATGGCCAATCCACCTAACCTGCACATCTTTCGACTAGTTGCTGATTTACATTCAGTATCAGGAAGATGTCATGCCATTGCGTGTATGCAGCCAGGTTAAAGACATGGGTGAGGACATTTGTGAGCATGAGTTTCATGGCTTTAACATGAATAAACTACAAGCAGAATGTTGCTGGTCAGAGAGCAGGGGACTTGTACAAAGTAATTACAACACAGAAACACAGTCCCTGCAGGTGTTTGTGCTCCACATGGGCCTCTCAGTCCTCACTGCCTCACCCTATACCATTCCATTCCTTTTACTCTAAAGTGCTTCCTCTTTATTGCCTCTATTCAATTCACCTGCCCACTCCTTGTGGCAGTGAGTCCCACATTCTAAGCAATCTCTGGGTAACGATGTTTCACCTGAATTCCTTTTGGATTTCATAGAGTTATAGAGTCATAGAGGTTTACAGCATGGAAACAGGCCCTTCGGCCCAACTTGTCCATGCCGCCCTTTTTTTAAAAACCCATAAGCTAATCCCAATTGCCGGCATTTGGCCCATATCCCTCTATACCCATCTTACCCATGTAACTGTCTAAATGCTTTTTAAAAGACAACATTGTACCCGCCTCTACTACTACCTCTGACAGCTTGTTCCAGACACTCACCACTCTCTGAGTGAACAAATTGCCCCTCTGGACATTTTTGTATCTCTTCCCTCTCACCTTAAACCTATGCCCTCTAGTTTTAGACTCCCCTACCTTTGGGAAAAGATATTGACTATCTAAATGATCTATTAACCTCATTATTTTATAGACCTCTATAAGATCACCCCTCAGCCTCCTATGTTCCAGAGAAAAAAGTCCCAGTCTATCCAGCCTCTCCTTATAACTCAAACCATCAAGTCCCGGTAGCATCCTAGTAAATCTCTTCTGCACTCTTTCTAGTTTAATAATATCCTTTCTATAATAAGGTGACCAGAACAGTACACAGTTAAGTGTGGCCTTAACAATGTCTTGTACAACTTCAACAAGACGTCCGATTCCCAGACAGAAACATAGAAACATAGAAAACTACAGCACAAAACAGGCCCTTCGGCCCCACAAGTTGTGCCGAACATATCCCTACCTTTTAGGCCTACCTATAACCCTCCATCCTATTAAGTCCCATGTACTCATCCAGGAGTCTCTTAAAAGACCCTATTGAGTTTGCCTCCACCACCACCGACGGCAGCCGATTCCACTCGCCTACCACCCTCTGTGTGAAAAACTTCCCCCTAACATTTCCCCTGTACCTACCCCCCCCAGCACCTTAAACCTGTGTCCTCTCGTAGCAGCCATTTCCATCCTGGGAAAAAGCCTCTGAGAGTCCACCCGAACCAAGCCTCTCAACATCTTATATACCTCTATTAGGTCTCCTCTCTTCCTACGTCTCTCCAAGGAGAAAAGACCGAGCTCCCTCAGCCTATCCTCATAAGGCATGCCACTCAATCCAGGCAACATCCTTCTAAATCTCCTCTGCACCCTTTCAATCTTTTCCACATCCTTCCTGTAATGAGGCGACCAGAACTGAGCACAGTACTCCAAGTGGGGTCTGACGAGGGTCTTATATAGCTGCATCATTATCCCCAGACTCCTAAACTCAATCCCTCGATTGATAAAGGCCAGCACACCATACGCCTTCTTAACCACCTCCTCCACCTGCGGGGCCGACTTTAGAGTCCTATGGACCCGGACCCCAAGGTTCTTCTGATCCTCTACCGTACTAAGAGTCTTTCCCTTTATGTTGTACTCCTTCATCCCATTTGACCTGCCAAAATGGACCATTACGCATTTATCTGGGTTGAAGCCCATATCAATATAAGAATTCCCAATCTGAAATCAATGTCAATCACGGGGAGGCGATGGCCTCTTGGGATTATCGCTAGACTACTCATCCAGAAACTCAGCTAATAGCCTGGGGATCTGGGTTCAAATCCTGCCCACAGCAATGGTGTCATTTGAATTCAATAAAAAATACCTGAAATTAATTGTCGATTGTTGGAAAAGCCCATCTGGTTCACTAATGTCCTTTCGGGATGAAATCTGCTGTCTTTACCTGGCCTACATGTGATTCCAAAGCCACAGCAATGTGGTTGACTCTTGTGACATTAATGTACCTTTAAGCGTTTTTTAAAACCATGTTCTCGGTAACTCTCAGCTCTCATTGTTGCTGAGCTGTCTACGAGGAGTCCTTTTGTTGCTCCGCAAGTGGCTTAAGTGGGGGCTGTTTATTTTTACTTTGGGAATTAGTTTAATGACACTGCATTGTCAGGAGGAAGAATGTTTGCAGGCCAGGTTACAGGAGCTTTTTCATTTTCAGTTCTGAGCTGCAGGTTTTAGTTTTAGAAGGGACATCATTCTGGAAAGAAGTGTTTCTCTCTCTCTCTCTCTCTCTCCCCCCTGGTGTTGGAAATTCTGCTGGTTAGCTGAAAGGTTTCCTGGAAATCTGCTGTTGATGGCTTGACCAGAGTCTCTCCCTGGTGTTCTGGGCAGCTGTTCTGTCTTCAAACTGTTCTGAGTGTATCAGGAGAACTGTAGCATTCATCCAAAGGACTCAGTTCCAGTATCACGTGAGCATTAGTCTTTGCTGTGTTAAACCTGTGGAAAGGGTTTTGTTTATGGGATTGGTTTGATTGGAACAACTTAGATATATTTGTTAAGGGTTATACATTATCGTGTTGTTTTGTTTTTGTTTGTAATTGATAAAAGTTATTGCTAACTTTCTTTCTATGCATGTTAACTATATTAGAATAAGGAACAAAGAACAAAGAAAATTACAGCACAGGAACAGGCCCTTCGGCCCTCCAAGCCTGCACCGACCATGCTGCCCGACTGAACTAAAACCCCCTACCCTTCCAGGGACCATATCTCTCTATTCCCATCCTATTCATGTATTTGTCTAGACGCCCCTTAAAAGGCACTATCGTATCTGCTTCCACTGCCTCCCCTGGCAGCGAGTTCCAGGCACCCACCATCCTCTGTGTAAAAAACTTGCATATTCTTAAATAAATGTTGTTTGATAAAAGCTCCCTAGTGGGTCATTTGAATCATACCTAAGGTGAAACCTATCATGCTTATCCTAGCCAAATTCAAGGTGTAAAACGTATGACCCAGGCAGACTCCATAAAACACTTAAGAGTTTCTGACCTGAACCATAACATACTCAACGTCCCTCGGGCAACTAGGGATGGGCAATAAATCCTGGCCAGCCAGTGACACCCATGTCCCATGAATGAATTTTTAAAAAATCAGCACAGGGTTCATTAGCTCCGAAAGCTAATGGCATTTGCTACCAAATAAACCTGTTGGACTTTAACCTGGTGTTGTTAAAACTCTTACCTTGTTGAATCTTGTCATGATAGTTGTACCCGTTCTGTTCAGATACCGTCCTCATGAGGTTAAACTTTATTTATTAGTCACAAGTCGGCTTACATTAACACCACAATGAAGTTACTGTGAAAATCCCCCTTGTCACCACACTCCAGCGCCTGTTCGGGTACACTGAGGGAGAATTTAGCACGGCCAATGCATCTAACCAGCACGTCTTTCGGACAGTAGGAGGAAACCGGAGCACCCGGAGGAAATCCACGCAGACACGGGGGAGAATGTGCAAACTCCACACAGACAGTGACCCAAGCCGGGAATCGAACCCGGGTCCCTGGCGCTGTGAGGCAACGGTGCTAACCACTGTGCCACCCGCATGAATCATTTTTTACATCTATGGGGTGACAGTGTACACCACTGTGTACAGTGAGAGCAATGATGGCTCTGATCCTTTTGCAGCAATACCAGGGTGAATGGTTTTTGTTCGTGCAAAGCCTGATCAGCTGAAGATTAAGCTCTTGATAAGCAGCTCAGGGGTCATGCTACCCATTGCATAGGGTCACATCTCATTCCATTGACAACACGGCACAGCTCATTTAGGGCCAATGATAAAATCCCCTGTCCTATAAAGCGCTCAGGGAGGGAGGATTTGAATCTAACTGAGCTTATCCTGCACCAGTTAAAACTACAAGCCAGATCATCACAAGTTTGAACCACTCCACTACCATCCACCCCAGCTCAACTGCATCAATGAAATGAATTGACTCAGTTCCAACTGGGTAAACCTCGGGTGATTGAAGAGTAGGAAAACAGATCGTCATGTTGTAAAGGTTTGATTACACGTGGAGTACTGTAATCATTACAGGTCTCCATTGTACGAAAACCATATAGAGGCATGGGAGAAGGTGCAGAAAAGTTTTACTGGAAGAATACCAGAACAGAAGAATAGGCACAGGCTTTTCTTTCATTCGTTCATGGGACATGGGCGTCGCTGGCTGGGCCAGCATTTATTGCCCATCCCTAGTTGCCCGAGGGCAGTTGAGAGCCAACCACATTGCTGTGGCTCTGGAATCACTTGTAGGCCAGACCGGGTAAGGACGGCAGATTTCCTTCCCTAAATTAGTGAACCAGATTAGTTTTTCCGACAATCAACAATGGTTTCATGGTAGATTCTTAATTCCAGATATTTTTCATTGAATTCAAATTCCACCATCTGCCGCGGCGGGATTCGAACCCGGGTCCCCAGAACATTAGCTGAGTTTCTGGATTAATATTCTAGTGATAACACCACTAGGCCATCACCTCCCAGTAAAGGCTAAAGCTCTTCTCTCTGAAATACAGAAGGAGCGATGTGATGGAGGTCTTTAAGATTATGAAAGAGTTGGATAGGGTGGATGTGGAGAAGATGTTTGCACTTGAACCCCAACTGGAGGCCACTGAAAGATATTAACAAATCAAATAATCTTAAATCATCAATAAATGCTATCGGGAATTCGGGAGAAACTTCTTTACTCAGAGAATGGTAAGAATGTAGAACTCACTCCCACAGAGAGTGGTCAGGGTAAATAACATGTGAGGGTGAAAGGAATAGAAAGATATGGCGATGGGTTTGGATGATGTCGATTGGGAGGAGGCAGGAAGGAAGCCGAGGTTGTGTTTAAACACTGACATGATTCTAATGGGCTGAATGGCCTGCTTCTGTGCTTAAATTCAATGTAATAGCAAAGCCTGGATCGTAGGCAGAGCTGTTAGTCGCAAGAATCTGAAGACTTACCTACAGCAGAGACACACTGGGAATCGATAATGATGTCAGCACCAATCAAGCAATCACTGCCCCTTCCTCACCTGCTCAAAAACCTCAAAAGCCCACAGCAAGGCCAACAATGGGAACTGAGGAAGAAACTCTTCCAAAGGTAAAGTTTATTAGTCACAAGTAGGCTTACATTAATACTGCAATGAAGTTACTGTGAAATTCCTCCAGTCGCCACACTCCTGTGCCTGAGGGAGAATTTAGCATGGCCAATGCCCCTAACCAGCACATCTTTCAGAATGTGGGAGGAAACCGGAGCACCCGGAAGAAACCCACGCAGACATGGGAAGAACGTGCAGACTCCACACAGACAGTGACCCAAGCTGGGAATCGAATCCAGGTCCCTGGCGTTGTGAGGCAGCAGTGCTAACCAGCTTGCCACCTTGCTGCATTGGGTTTACTTGCCAAAGAGCAGAAGAAGCAGGTCACTATATTTCTCTACACCATGGGGCCTGTCGCTGATGACATCCCCTTGAGACCGGAAATGGAAGAAACCTCCACAGACTTCAGAATTGTTCTAAAAACTTTCAACACCAATTTCAGTCTAAGAAGGAACCTCGTGACTGAGTGAGTGTGACTTAATCAGATATCCCAAAGACCGGGGAATCTGTAGAATAGTTTCCTATTGCCTAGTCACTTCTTCAGGGCATGGAGTCCGTGACAAAAAGCTGCCAGATTTTCTACAGATGAAAGACGACCGACTTCACACTAGATCAAATGTCTCAGTACACTCGGCAGGTCAGCCTCAGACAGCTAAATCAGGCTATAATCCTTCGTAATACTGAGGCTTCAGATGACTCACTTAGCTAGGTAGGTCAGGCCAGGTATGGATGGCAGATTTCTGAGGCCATTGCCATCCATCCGATCACGGATACACCCACAGGTCCTCCTGTGGAGGAGACAGTCGCCCAGGCCGTGGCCATTTTTTCCGTCAAAGCTTTTGAAAGTTGCAGAAGGGATGCCTGAAGATTGAGGTCCGCTCTATCTCCCTTACCTGCAGCGGCAGACTTCCTCAGTACTGGAGCGCTTCCGACTAACCCTCCAACGCTGGGTGCCCACTTGCCATCCTTCATTGGATGGTGAATGTCTCCTCTTGCCACGAACTGGCCAATTCAGGCAAAATCACTGCCGACTGATGGCTCCGGACACAGTGCATGGACAGGACCTCCATTTTACCTTGTCATTGATCCAAAGTCAAAATCCTCCCCATGACCCTAATGGTTTCTGATAACACATAATGAGTGGTGTGCTACTGGTGAAGAGGTGATTTCCGAGGTGTCAGTGGGATGACTTGCGTACGATCAGTGTGGGCATAATGGCTGTGGATGAGTAATGATTAACGAGGAAATGATCAGGGCAAGTTTCCAAATGCTCAGCTCCCAGTATTTTCACTGCCACCGAACTTAGATAAAGGTCACAGGCCAGAAAGAGGCTCTTCAGCACAATGGTCCGTGCCTACCTCAGGGGCACAGCATTCCCTGACCAGGAAACAAGACACCGGGCACTGTCTTCCCCCAGAGAGAGACTGCTCATATCAGAGACTCGCTGCATAGAGAACAGAAAACATTCATCCACATTCTAAAACCCAACGGGTATTAGAATACACAAGGAAACCAGTTTATTGAGGCAGTGCAATAAGAACACAGCACAAGGAGACTGCAGACCGGGTATCGACTGCAAATACATTAACTTCCTACACAGTGCAGTGCAGAGACTAATAGAAACAGTGGCCACACTCCACGCAGCACTGAAACCCCAAACATCACCATTCAACCTCACCAGACACAACCTGCATTACCATCCATTCCTGCCGCTGGATCTCCGTCAAGGTGACACCAACAACTTGCATTGTTGTCGCATCTCTTACTTCACAAAAAGTCACTTCACAGGAACGTTCCAGAAGAAAATCTGACAGAAGCTCTATAAGAGCCAATCAGGAGAGATAGCCAAAATCTTGGTCAATAGGTAAGTTTTAATCAATGTCTTCATTATGGGCAGCACGGTGGCACAGTGGATAGCACTGCTGCCTCACAGCGCCTGGGACCCGGGTTCAATTCCCGCCTTGGGTGACTGTGTGGAGTCTGCACTTTCTCCCCGTGTCTGCGTGGGTTTCCTCCGGGTGCTCCAGTTTCTTCCCACAGTCCAAAGATGTCGGGCCTAGGTGGATTGGCCATGCTAAATTGTCCCTTAGTGTCCCAAGATGTGTAGGTTAGATGGATTAGCCATGATAAATGTGTGGGGTTTCGGGGATAGGATGGTGTGGAGGGCCTAGGTAAGGTGCCCTGTCAGAGAGTCAGTGCAGCATTTTCTGTTTCTGTTTTAGGTTCCAGCATCCGCAGTAATTTGCTTTTATATAAGGATGGAAGTTTACTCAAAGGTATTGAAGGTTGGTGAGCACAGGGGTGATGGCTGAACAAGGCTTGGTGTCAATTCACAGAATCACAGAATCCGACAGTGCAGAAGAGGCCCTTCGGCCCATCGAGTCTGCACTGACACAGGGAATGCCCTGACCTGCCCATCTAATCTCACTTGCCAGCACTTGACCAATAGCCTTGAATGTTTTGGGGTGTCAAGTGCTCATCCAGGTACTTTCTAAAGGATGTGAGGCATCCCGCCTCCACACCCTCCCAGGCAGCGCATTCCAGACCGTCACCACCCTCTGGGTAAAAATATTTCCTCAAATCCCCCCTAAACCTCCCACCCCTCATTTTTAACTTGTGTCCCCTCGTAACTGACCCTTCAACTAAGAGGACCAGCTGCTCCCTATCCACTCTGTCCATGCCCCTCATAATCTTGTACACCTCGATCAGGTCACCCCTCAGTCTTCTCTGCCCCAGAGAAAACAACCCAAGCCTATCCAACCTCTCTTTATAACTTAAATGTTCCATCCTAGGCAACATCCTGGTGAACCCCCTCTGCACCCCCTTCAGTGTGGATTGGGTGGCAAAGTTTCAGATTAGTTTTTTCCTCTGGAGCGTAGAAGGCTAAGGGGTGATCTTATAGAGGTCTATAAAATAATGAGGGCCATAGATCAGCTAGATAGTCAATATCTTTTCCCGAAGGTAGGGGAGTCTAAAACTAGAGGGCATAGGTTTAAGGTGAGAGAGGGGAGATGCGAAAGGGTCCAGAGGGGCAATCTTTTCACACAGAGGGTGGTGAGTGTCTGGAACAAACTGCCAGAGATAGTAGTAGAGGTGGGTACAATTTTGTCTTTTAAAAAGCATTTAGACAGTTACATGGGTAAGATGGCTATAAAGGGATATGGGCCAAATGCGGGCAATTGGGACTAGCTTAGGGGTTTAAAACAAAAAGGACGGCATGGACAAGTTGGGCCGAAGGACCTGTTTCCATGCAGTAAACCTCTATGAGTTCAAGTTTACTAAGAGTGCAGATCAGAGAAAAAGGCACGGGATTTAGTGAACCAAAATTGCAGTATTCCCAAATTTCAGACCAGTGACTTTAGCTATAAACTGGAATGTGGAAGCGCAACAAATCGGGAAAGATAACTTCTGGACACAATTCTCAAACCTGCATTCCTATCAGCTGAGAGTCCAAAACAGTAGTGGCTAGAATGTGTCTGGGTGATGTTAGCCCAGTTACAGATTGCAAATTCACATTAGGTAGCTGTTACACAGCAGATAAACTCTGATTCTAATCATACTTAATCTGCAAATTCATAAATGTACATCAAAGCACAGTCAGAGAGTTGGTGCTGTTCTTCTTTCTGATGCCTGTTTAAGCTGATTTGTTGGGTATTACCATTTACCAGATTGCACTTTGAAATCCAAGGACAATTTCCTTTGTCAGAGACATTTTCATTTTTTTTTGCCTAAATCATTTATAATCTTACTGATCCACTGAGGGAAGATGATCAAAAACAGAACTCTTTGAAAATGTTTCATAAACTGTCAGAATTCAGGGTTATTTTGCCTTTGACCTAGAATGATCACAACACTCTTAAAATAATACATGTGAGCATCGCAGAAACTGGAAACTGTTAGAAATGGTTTTTTTTCTGATTTATATCAAAATGTGTTGGCAAACATTTCCCTGCCAAGAGATTTTCACTGACTGTCACATTTAAGTGCACCTCAAATTCAAATATATCACCACAGTAGCAAAGATGACTTTTCGCCAGAAAGCCACTGCCAACTAGTCTCTCATCACTTTTTCCCCTCCGTAACAGCAGCAATTTGCAAATATGTAACACCTTTAGTGTTGCGAAATGTACCAAGACTTGGCGCAGAAACGATTACCCGAATGTGTTTCCGCTGAATCACACGCAGGGTATATGTTAGGATACGGTGACCAAAGGTTGGACCAAGAGGTAGGTTTTAACAACTGTCTTATAGGAGGATAGAGAGCTGGAGAGGTTTAGGGAAAGAAGCCCAGAACCCAAGGGTCTCATCGGCTGAAGGCACGGCCGCCAGTAGAGGAGGGATGGGAATCATGGATACGCAAGAGGCCCAATTGACGGAGCTGTGAGGACACAGAGAGCTGTAGGGCTGGTGGCAATTACAGAGATAGAGAACATGGAGAGCAGTCGGGATAGTGATGCATAGTGAGAAGTCTCACAACATCAGGTTAAAGCCCAACAGGTTTATTTGTAGCACAACTTTCGGAGCGCTTCTCCTTCATCAGGTAAGTGGAGAGTTGGGTTCACAAACAGGACATATATAGACACAAACTCAATTGCAAGATAATGGTTAGAACGTGAGCCTTAACAGGTAATCAAGTCTTTACAGGTACAGACAATGTGAGTGGAGAGAGGGTTAAGTACAGGTTAAAGAGGAGAATCGCTGAGCAGAAACTGATTGCCAAGTTCCGCACACATGAGGATGGCCTCAACCAGGATCTTGGGTTCATGTCACACTATCTGTAACCCCCACGATTTGCCTGGGCTTGCAAAATCTCACTAACTGTCCTGGTTTGAGACAATTCACACCTCTTTAACCTGTGCTTAACCCTCTCTCCACTCACATTGTCTGTACCTGTAAAGACTCGCATTCCAACCATTATCTTGCAATTGAGTCTGTGTCTATATATGTCCTGTTGAGAGTGAACACTCACCTGATGAAGGAGCAGCACTCCGAAAGCTCGTGCTACCAAATAAACCTGTTGGACTTTAACCTGGTGTTGTGAGACTACTTACTGTGCCCACCCCTGTCCAACGCTGGCATCTCCACATCATGGGATGGTGGGGATTACAGAGATAGGGAACACAGAGAGTAGTAGGGCTGGTGGAGATTACAGAGAGAGAGAACACAGGGAGTTGCAGGGATGGTGGAGATTACAGAGAGAGGGAACACAGAGAGTTGTAGGGCTGGTGGAGATTACAGAGCTAGAGAGGAACAATGTCATGGAGGAATTTGAAAAGAAGTAGCTGATGTTGGTTGGCATGCACTGGGATGATAGGTGAATGGAACTTGCAATGAGTGAGGACAGAAGTCTGGATGAGTATATGTTTAAGGAGGATGAAAGGACGACTAGGAGCTTTGGAATAGTTGTGTTCAGAAGCGGCAAAGGCATGGACAGGATTTTCTAAGAGGTTCCGATGACAAGCTGGAATTCTGGTGCCTTCGACAGCGGGAAAGATATAAACCTTTGACTCTTCCCAGTCTGGCTGCAGATTCCTTTTTGTAACATGAACCTTGGGACTTGCTGACAGCATTGCTTGTTTAGCTGTTGCCTGGTAAATAACAACAGAAACTCGGGGTGGCATTAGAGAATGGAAAAGCCTCCAAACCAGGATAGGACACTCGACTGAAATCAAAACTACAAAATGAAAAGTGGCTATCGGTTAAGCAAGATCAGCTATCATCTCACTGATAGACAGGATAGCTCGAGGGGCTGAAGGGCCTCCTCCTGTTCCTATGCCTCTAAATAATCATTGTGAGCAAAAGGACGAATTGAGAGATGTGTAGGTTAGAGGGATTAAAGGGATAAACACGGGGGGGTTATGGGGATAGTGCGGGGACCTCGGTAAGATGCGTTTTCAGAGAGTTGGTGCAGACTCAATGGGCCGAATAGCTTCCTTCTGCACTTCAGGGATTCTATGATTCTGTAGATGGTTAGGATTAATTTTGGAGTGATTATTTTTAAAAGCTAGCCCCGGTGGTGCGATTCTCTAATCGGAGAACATTTCAAACCTACCTTCCAACCAGGTTTCAATTGCCGAACTACAAATCAAAAGCAAATGTACTTTCATTAAACTGCAGTTACCTTAATCATGACAGTTACTGATGGCCTGATGCTGCAGTCATTAGCAGGCCCAACAAGCGAGCATGCAGATTAGACCAGGGTGTCAAACTGGGAACACTTTGGGCCCGATTTTACCATTTTCATTCTAAGTGCCGAATCTGGGCGTAGTACAGATCCGACTTAGAAATCCGCTTTCAGGCAACCCCATTCGCTCTCAGCCATCTCCAGTCCCATTCGCGCTGTGGGCGGGGCTTAGCGCTGCCGGAACAATCGGAGCTCTGAACCGCGCATGAGCAGTTGGAAAAACCATCGAAAAAGCGCGCCCGTCGCATCACTGCCGGGCCGGATAATCCCGCACAAGGCCCCATCCCACTTACACTCCAATGGCTGTGTGACACCCCCCTCTCTCTCCCCTCTCGCTAATCACTGAGGCACTTATCCACCGCCCCCGCCCCCCCCCACCCCCCCTCCCCCCCTCCCCCCCCACCCCCCCCCTCCACCCACCCCCTCCCTCCACCCTCCCCCCCCCCCCTCCCCCACCCCTCCCCAGCAGCACACCTGCAAGTGCTCACTTGCCTTCCCCTCAATGCTAACAAGCAAACTGCATGGAACTTGCCGGAATGCTGTGTCAAACTGCCTGCAGCTGATCTGCCCTAACGAAGGGCAGCTCCATAAGAAACTCCAGAATGGACAGGCAGGCAGTACAGGCCAATGTGCGCATGACCAGTCCCCCCGATTCTCTGAGGACGACTTGGGGAGGCTGCTGGATGCAGCTGAGGCGAGGCGGGCCACCCTCTTCCTCCCAGGAGGAGGCAGACCCAGGGGGGCTGATGGCCATGCGGCCTGGGAGGCAGTCGCCGCCTCGGTCAGTGCCGGGGCACTGGCCCCCCCCCTCCCCCGAACCGTGAGGCAGTGCCAGAAAAAAATCAGTGACCTCATCCGTCCTGAAAAAATACCGTGAGCACAGAGTACCCAGGCCCACCACTCTGGTGTGACAATGTGCAGGATAAATGGAAGGCATTTTTCGAAGGTGGGGGCAGGGGGAGGGGGGAATGGAACCCATGATCACCATTCCCTAGCAACTGAACCCCCTGGTTATCAGAGCCTCCCTAGCTACCCTTGCATGCCTCAGCTGAGATGCCAACCCGGCACCACCTGGCAGGTGTTCCACGGTGCTCTCATCCTCCTCTTCCTCCTCCTCCTGCTGGTCATCCTCTCCAGTGACGTCCGGCTGGTTGTCCTCTACGTCCTCTTCCTCCTCCAGGAGGTCACCTCGCTGCAGAGCCAGATTGTGCAGGGCACAGCACACCCCCACTATGCGGGAGGAGATCAGGGGGCTGAAATGAGGGCCCCTCCAGATCGGTCCAGGCACCGGAATTGCACCTTGAGGAGCCCAATGCCCCTCTCTACTGTTGCGCGGGTGGCTACATGGGCCTCATTATAGCCGGTCTCCGCCTCAGTCACAGGCCTCCACACAGGCGTCATCAACCATGTCTGAAGCGGGTAACCCATATCACCCAGGAGCCACCCACGCAGCCTAGGCTCCTGCTCAAATGATTGCGGGATGTCCGACCTCCTCAGAATGAAGCTGTCGTGCACGCTGCCTGGATGTCTGGCGCAGACGTGCCTGATGGTCATATTGTGGTCACACACGATTTGTACATTCAGGGAGTGGAACCCCTTCCTATTGACAAATCGTCGTGGATTCTGTAGGGGGGCCCTGAGGGTGACATGGGTGCAGTCGACCGCCCCCTGCACATTCAGCATCCCCGCAATTGTAACGAACCTGGCAGCCCGGGCTTCCTGATGGGCCTGGTCCAGGTTGAATTTGATGTCCTGCCCAGCCCGGGCAGACAGGGCTTCAGTGACCTGCTTGACACAGGTGTGGACTGAAGACTGGGAGATGCCACAGACATCTCCGCTCGGGCTCTGGAAGGCGCGAGTCGCGTAGAAGTTCAGAGCAGCTGTCAATCTGACAGCCACTGAGAGTGGGTGCCCCCCCCCCTGCCCCTGGGTGCCAGGTCCTGCAACAGGTCGCACAGGTGTCGCACGGTATCCTTTCGGAGTCGGAGACGTCGGCGGCACACGGTGTCCGACATCTCCTCGAAGGACCCTCGTGCACGGAACTGCCGGGGTCTCTGCTCCCTCCTTCTCCGAAGCCCCCGCTCTGGGTGAATGGCGGCCACCTCCTGCCTCTGATGGTCGTCTCCCTCCGGTCCTGCAAGTGGTACGGCCCGGGCCTCCTGGGCCCGCAGTTCTTCCTCCATGTCCTCCTCCTCAGCTCCAGCAGCAACCAGAAGAACAGCAAGATCGATTGGTTGCATTGCAAAAGCCATCTCGTCACTCTGAAAGGCGAGGGTGGGGGGAGGTGGACAAATGTTGGAGTCTTGCAACGCTGCTTGCCCCGAGCACACCAACAATCACAGCCCCCCCCCATGCCCCCCAATCCCCCCAGCCCCATGCTCCACACAGTCACAGCCCCCCCATGCCCCCCAATCCCCCCAGCCACATGCTCCACACAGTCACAGCCCTTGGTAACATTGAGAGGCTGCAGCAGTGCTGTCTGCAAGCGCTTTGTGCACATCCTTCAGCCTGAAGTGAGCTGCGGTGCGAGGGCCCAGCAGCGCTGCAGGACCCGTGGTCAGTGCTGAGACCCGGGCCCGTGCTGCCATACAGACATCGGAGATCGTGCACAGCAACAGCCCCCCCTCCCCCCCACACACACTCGCAGAGCCGCCACCGACCCGGGACAGCGAAATGGCCGCAACAACAGGACACCCGTGAGTAGCGGAGAGCTTTCGGACGCCATGCGCTTACCTCCTCGCCGACCCTCACTGAGGAAGCACCTGATTCAGACTTTTATTCAGCAGGTCCCTAAAAGCACGGTGCCGGATTGTTAAACGCGGTGGTAAAGGGGGAAATGCTGATAGAGTTGGGCGGGCAGTTCATTAATTCAATTTAAATGCATGCAAATACATTAAAATCGTCGTTGCGCCCGATTTGGGTGCGGAACGGATCCCCGCCATTTGCGGGTCTCGGTAAAGTGACGATCTGCGGGGACGCGGGTGCAGATCGCAATAAAGGACTCACACCCGACTTTACCGCAATTTCACGCCCGAAAATGGGCGCAAATTGCTGGTAAAATCGGGCCCTTTGTGTCCCTCACCAGAAAGCCAGCAACAGCAGACCAATTCATTCAAAGGTGCATCAATATTATCAGCCTTGAAACATGGTCTGTCTGTCTGGAGAGTCCTCGCATTCTTAGAACAGGAGGAATAAGCACTGGAGGTGGCCACTTGGACCCTCAAGTCAATGCCACCGTTCAATAACATCATAGCTGATCTTCATGCCTTAACGCCACTTTCCAAACCCACCCCACACCTCTTCAACAATCTATCTGTCTCAGCCCTGAATACATTCATCTCGGTGCCAACAGGCCGACTCCTTATCCTGGGACGACGAGCCCCAGTTCTAAATTCTCCAGCCAGGAATGGTCTTTAATCATAGAATCCCTACAACGCAGAAGCGGCCATTCAGTCTGCACCAATTCTCTGTCAGTGTATCTTACCCAGACATTCTCCCCTGCCCTATCCCATAACTCCACACATTTATTGTGGCCAATCCACCTAAACAGTATGTCTTTCAAACTGTGGGAGGAAACTGGAGCACCCGGAGGAAACCCTTGTAGACACGGGGAGAATGTGCAGACTCCGCACAGACAGTAACCCGAGGCCGGAATTGAACCTGGATCCCTGGAGCTGTGAGGTAGCAGTGCTGACCACTGTGCCACCATGTCACCCCTGTTAAACCGTCAACCAAAGGTGGGGTTTATTCTGAATCATTCCTCCTTGTACAACACATGTGGCATTATTAAGAACTCTCAAAAGGACGCCCATCCTCTCAGACATTGTTACCTCCAGAAAGGTCATAGGGCCCGATTTTACCATCATGTTGCACCGTTTGCGGGCGTGAAAGCTTGGTAAAGTCGGGCATGAGGCAAGTAGCGTGATCCGCGCCCACCTCAGTGCCGGTTCCCCCTTTACCGAGGCCCAAAAACAGCTGCAATTGGGACTGTGCCCGAAATGGGCGAGACGGCCATTTAAATGCATTTGCATGTATTTCAATTGAATTACCGGCACCTCCCCCTTTACCACCGCGTTTGCCCATCCAGAATCGGCACGAAACAGACATGCTCCGCAAAAATCCGATTCAGGCCCTCCAGTTAGTGAGGAGTTAAGTGCCAAGCGTCCAACGGCTCGCTGCTTGAGATCGGCGGGGGTGGGGGGTGGGGGTGGGGGGCGGTCCGCTGCCACTCTGCCTGAGATCGGTGGCGTAAGGGGGGGAAGGGCCCATGATCGGTCTGGGTGGCAGAGGGGGGTGGGAGGGGGGGAATAAAGTGGTCAGTAATGTTGTGGGATGGGGCAATGTCTGTGGGGGCTGCGGGGGGGGGGGGGGGGGGGGAATTATCCGGCCCAGGAGCGATGTGGCAGGGGAGCAGCATTCTGTCATTTTTTTTCAGCGCCTGCGCAGTTGGAGGTGTCGATCGGAGCTGGAGTGTTTCGGGCGCGTTAAGCCCCGCCCACACGCTTCTGCAGCGCAATTCGGAATCACTGATATTTTTTCAGGCAGAGTGCGTATGGGGGCACCGGAGAACGGGTTTAAACGTCGGATCTGAAACACTCCCAGTTTCAAGTCCGCCCAGCACTTAGAATCAAAATGGTAAAATAGGGCCCATAGAATCCTTACAATACAGAAGGAGGCCATTTGGCCCAAGGAGCCTGCACCAACAAAGGTTATCTATCCATGCAGGCCCTTTGCCCCTAACCCCACATATCTACACTGCTAATCCCCCTGACACTAAGGGGAAATTTAGCATGGCCAATCAACCTAACCCATACATGTTTGGACTGTGGGAGGAAACCGGAGCACCCGGAGGAAACCCACGCAGACACAGGGGAGAATGTGCAAACTCCACACAAAAACCTCAGGAAAATGGTTACGAAGCGAAGTGAAGACTTGGGCCAGAAAGTAGTGATCAACACGTGTGTAAGCTGGTTCAAAGCACAATTCGATATGTACCACTGCCAGAGCAAAATCTAGACATCAAGACCAGTAAAGATCAATAACTCTCAGTAAACAAGGCAGCTTGAAGCAGGCCAGGGCCTGGCTATAAGGCAACCTATTTCTGAGGGTGAGCTGTGTATTGGGACAGCACCTCTAAGAGTCGCGAAACACGGTGTGGAATATCACAAACAATTTGTGTTAAAGTGGGTGTGACGTACCTAAAATGTGACCTTCTCTACTGTCCCAAGATCAGCCATGATGTTCCTCAGGCATGCTGGGAGCCCAAATACCTCAATGAAGGTGGACACGGAAGCGGCTTGCCACTGCTTGGGTCGAATTAACAGTGGGGCGCAGTTACACCTGGTGTGTCATCACTCTCTGTCTGACCCTCGCTCCTGGAGTTAATACCTCCCTGTTGCTTCGCTACAAAATACAGGCTGCACCACAAGAATGGCAGCAAGGCTTCCATTCTAAGGGCAGCATGGTGGCACAGTGGTTAGCTCTGCGGCCTCACAGCGCCAGGGTCCCGGGTTCAATTCTGGCCTTGGGTTACTGTGTGGCGTTTGCACATTCCACCCCCCGTGTCCGCGTGGATTACTTCCGGGTGCTCTGGTTTCCCCCCACAGTCCAAAGATAGGTGGATTAGGTGGATTGGCCATTGCTAAATTGTCCCTTAGTGTCCCAAAATGTGTAGGTTAGAATAATGAGCCATTGTAAATGTGTGGGGTTGTGGAGATAGGGTGGGGGGAAAGGACCTGGGAATGATACTCTGCCAGAGAGTCAGTGCAGACCCGATGGGCCAAATGGCCTCCTTCTGCGCTGTAGGGATTCGATGATGCAAGGCCTTGACAAATAAAAACAAATCTAGAAAGTTTCTTCTAATAAGGGAGCAAAATAAAGTGGATTGTTTGCAGAATTGTTCATTTTTTTCCTGCGTCCAAAAGGTGGATTTTGCTTTAAGTAGTGGCCCTATCCCAGACTGGTTAACACTGCAGCGTCACACAACTAATGCGTTCCTGCTACTGCTTTGATTTCTATCACAATTTCAGTTCTCTCCTGGCGTCTGAATTGCCAATGAGATGCTGATGATGATGTGGGAGCATTATCACATAATCTCAGCACACGGGAGATCTGTCAGAATAATGAAGCAATTTTTAATGTTTCTGGCAAAGTTTAGTGCTTAAATCCTGCTCACTTATGCTCCAACACTAAAGAAGGATGGTGCGAATCATTATCTCAAGTCAAGTTCTAATGAAAATCCTTCTAAATCCATCAAGATAATTGTGAATAAATGGGAAGAATTAATCTTGAAGTAACTTGGAGGTAATTTTAAGCAAACAGTACTGTGAGGGATCAGGAGGCACTAGCTGTTCTGTTACATGGTAAATCTTCCAGTTTAATAATAATTTTGGATCTGGGGATGTTGGGTGTAAGAGGCCAAGGCGGGTTAATTTCACATGCTAATGTTCCCATTTGCAGATTTGAGCAGATGATCTATTGCCAGGATGTGACATAAACCACCCCAAAGCCCCTTCCCACTCCATGTGCAAACCCTATTTTTCTCTGCCGTTTGGCTCCTGATCTGCTGCGACCCTCAATCTTTCATCCTGGCACCTGGCTCTCTCAGCCTCCACACCTTTGCGGCAGTGAGCGTGTGTAAATTGGCTATGTTTTGCCCCAAGGTGGTGTTACAAGGGGGTCACCTTGCGACGTGACTAATGTGTTTGCACATTGGAGCTCTTTTCCTACCTCTGGTGACTGTTTCAAAGAGTCATTCATTCCAGCTGGTAGCTCACACACAACCAGGCCCACAAACTTATATATTCATATAGAGAAACACACAGACACGCAAACACACTCACACAGATACTCACACAGATATACATACACACAGATACATACACACCAATATACACTCACACACACATACTCACACACAGACACACAGATACATTCACAGATACACAAACACACACACACAGATACACACACACTCACAGACACACAGATACACACACACAGATATACACTTACACACACAGATACTCACACACACTCACACAGATACACACACACTCACAGACACACAGATACACACACACAGATATACACTCACACACACAGATACTCACACACAGATATACACACACTCACACAGATACGCACACACTCACAGACACACAGATACACACACATAGATATATACTTACACACACAGATACATTCACACAGATACACACACACACTCACACAGATTCACAGACACACAGATACACACACAGATATACACACACAGATACACACATACTCACAGACACACAGACACAGGAATACGCTCACACTCACACAGACACACACACACACTCACAAACACATAGATACACACACAGATATATACTCACACAGATACACACAGACACAGAGATACACACACACAGTTATACACTCACATAGATACACACACTCACCAACACACACACAGATATGCACACATACACAGACACACACATTCACAGACACAGATACATATGCACATACACATACTCACAGATGCACACACACAGACACCCACACATGCAGATACACACATTTACATTCACATGGATACACGCACATAGATATACACACATACTCACACACACGGATACATATACACTCACAGACACACACACACATTCACACAGATATACACATGCACAGATATGCACATACACTCTCAGACACACATATACACATTCTCTGATAAATACCCACACAAGCACGCATGTGTACACACACACACGTGCACACACACACCCACACCCACATGTACACGCAAACACACACACGCACACACACACAGACACAGGATGTGGGTGTCGCTGGCTAGGCCACCATTTGTTGCGAATCCCTTCTTGAACCGCTGCAGTCCATGTAGTGTAGGTACACCCACAGTGCTGTTAGGAAGGGAGTTCCAGGATTTTGACCCAGCAGCAGTGAAGGAACGGCGATATATTTCCAAGTCAGGATGGTGAGTGGCTTGGAGGGGAACCTGCAGGTGGTGATGTTCCCATGTATCTGCCGCCCTTGTCCTTCTAGACGCTGGGGTTGTGGGATTGGAAGGTGCTGAGGAACAGCCTTGGTGAGTTTCTGCAATGAATCTTGTCGATGGTCCACGCTGCTGCCACTGTGCGTCGATGATGGAGGGGGTGAATATTGAAGGTGGTGGGTGGGATATCAATCAAGTGACCTGTTTTTGTCCTGCATGGTGTCAAAACTCGTGAGTGTTGTTGGCACTGCATCCATCCAGGCAAGTGGAGAATGTTCCATTGCATTCCTGACTAGGTGCCTTGTAGATGGGAGACAAACTATGGAGAGTCAGGAGTTACTGCACACAGTCATTCACCCAAAGCCGGAATCGGACTCAAATTGTCCACAAGCAGAGTCTGATCTGAACAAATTTGTATGATGGTATGTTCATTATATTATTCAGATCGATGGGTGAAGGGCATTGTTTAATTAAGCACTTAGAGCATTTATAAAGAGAGACTGCTGGGACACTGGGTGTTTGTAGTTAAGAGGCAGAAAACTGTGATGCTGCACTCTGTAAATAAAGGAACTATCAGGAAAAGGTTTTGCATCTAGATTCATAAATCATCATCTTGTTTCAGATCCATCTGTCAGGGTGTTGTATCATTGGGCATTCATAGAATCATAGAACCCTTACAGTGCAGGAGGAAGCTATTTGGCCCATCGAGTCTGCACTAACTCTCCAACAGATCATCTTACCCAGGCCCACCCCCTGCCCTATCCCCATAACCCCACATATCTACCATGGCCAGTCCCCCTAACCTACATATCTTGGGACTCTAAGGGGCAATTTAGAATGGCCAATCCACCCAACTTGCATATCTTTGGAGTCATGATGTGGAGATACCGGCGTTGGACTGGGGTAGCACAGTAAGAAGTCTCGCAATACCAGGTTAAAGTCCAACAGGTTTATTTGGGAGCACGAGCTTTCGGAGCGCTGCTCCATCATCAGGTGAGACTTCTTACTGTATCTTTGGAGTGTGAGAGGAAACCGGAGCACCCGGAGGAAACCCACACAGACACAGGGAGAACGTGCAAACTCCACACAGACAGTGGCCCAAGACCGGAATTGAACCCGGGTCCCTGGCGCTGTGAGGCAGCAGTGCCTATGTTTAGATTTAGGATCCCAGTTTCGATTGGATTGCGTCAATAGAATTGCATCACATTCTATTCGAATGAAGAATGTTACGGTCATTCCTTCCTAAAGGACGCCACACAACATGATTATGAATTAACCCCACCTCACTGCACAATACCAAATCTAGGATAGCCTGTTCCCGAGTTGGTTCCTCGACACACGGGCCTACAAAAAATCTTCTACACATTCCAGGAATTCATGCACCACAATATTATTGCTAATTTGTTTTACCAAGTCTATGGTCTGAATTCGCCCAAAAAAACCTCTAAGTGTTGAATTCGCGGGAAAACTGGAGTAATTCACGTTGTTTTTCCTCATTGGGAGTTCAGATTAGAATCTCCCACACTCTGTGCACTGCAGAGGCCACCAGCACGAATATCATTAAATGTCAGGGGGTGGCGTCTATTCCCACCCAGGAAGCTGAAACCAGCGGCCTCTGCGCATGTGCAGCGGCCCTGAACTGTCAGCCTCCCATTTGCTGGCCAGCTCGATCACTGGCCTATCCAGGACCCTCGCAGTGCTGCCCCCTCAATCTCCCCGTGGCCCAATCGTGGCCCCACCCCCCCCGACCATTCCCAGCGCCCCCCCCCCATTCTAGACTCGGACCGCCCCTATCTCCAGCCACCCCCACTCCCTCTCTTCTTTGGAAGAGTCATGACTAGTTTGTCTAATCTCCCCTCATAGCTAAATCTTTGGATTCCAGGTGGTAAATCTATGCTACATTCCCAGCAATGGCCAATATATACCTCCTAAGGCGCGGTGCTCAGACCTCACTCCCTCAGTACCGCACTGAAGTGTCAAGCCTTGAGATTGTGCTCAAATCTTAGAGAAAGAGAGAAAGAGAATTGAACTGAAAGATAAATGCTACCACTGAAGGAACCGTTCTTACAACTCAATAAATCCAAGACTGCTTTGCAAAAATGTGCAGTACGATATCTTAATTGATTTGCCAAGCCTGTTATATATATACGATATATATAACAGAAAGACACTGCCTGCATATTCGGTCTGCAAACAGTGAAAAGACTGACTTTACATAACTTTTATATTTCCTCAGCTCCTGTGATGACTTTACCCCGAAGCAATTTTCTGTCCTATTAATTTACCTTGTGTTTGCCTTGAGTTCCATGGTTACAGGTCCCTAAAAATATTAACAATTAACCTTATTCATCAACATTTTAAATGGCACAGGGACCACACAGCTTCTTGAGGTCATTTATTTAAAAGTTGCTCCAGGAATAAAGCGTTCCTTTTCTTCAGAGGCTTATTAGACACTTTAAATATTTTATTAGATTTGCCGCATTGCCAATTAGCAACCCACAAGACACCAAAGTCAGATATAATTCCCTCTATGTCAGTGCTCTCTTTTCGCAAATTATTCCAAGTCTTTTTTTTTCTCTCGAGCAGAAAAGCTACTCATTGCTCAAGACGGAAGCCGGGGCGGTGACTGGTGTAATGTGAGAAAATGGTCTAGATCTTCGTAGGAGTGCAGCATCTCAGAAGTGCTGAGTTTCAGATGGAATAGTTACCCTCTCACGTGGATGTCAAAGATCCCATATGGCACCATTCAAAGGACAGCAAAGAGCTACCCTCCCTGGGAGGTGATGGCCCAGTGGTATTATCACTAGACTATTAATCCAGAAACTCAGCTGATGTTCTGGGGACCCAGGTTCGAATCCCGCACAATGAAGATGGTGTAATTTGAATTCAATAAAAAATATCTGGAATTAGGAACCTACTGATGACCATGAAACCATTATTGGTAAAACACATCTGGTTCACGAATGCCCTTTAGGGAAGGAAATCTGCTGTCCTTACCTGGTCTGGCCTACATGTGAGTCGAGAGCCACAGCAATGTGGTTGACTCTCAACAGCCCTCCAAGGGCAACTAGGGATGGGCAATAAATGCTGGCCAGCCAGCGACGCCCACGTCCCATGAATGAATTAAAAAATGACATTTTACTGTTATATACGCGCTACACAATAGTTTAAGCAGTGATAATTGCCAAATAACTCATGCTGCAAATGTAGTAGATTTAAAGGAAGACTTACATTGATATAGCGCCTTTCACAACACTGGGATACCCCAAAGAGCTTCACAGCCAATGAAGTAGCTTGAAGTGTGTAGTCAGCATTATAATGTAAGAATTGCATTAGTCCACTGAGCACAGCAAGATCCCACAAACAGCAATCATGACCAGCTGATCCATGCTGATCCATTTCAGTGAGAGTGGCTTCGGGATAAATATTTGTCAGGACATCAGGAGAACTTTCCACTCTTCTTTGCATAGTGCCAATATGTGATGTTCAACACCTCCTTTGAAAGGCAGCACCCCTGACAGTATGGCACTCCCACAGTGCTGCACTGAAGAATCACCCTAGATTACGTGCTCAGGTATCTGGAGTGGAATAGAACCGAGGGCTTGGAAACGCATGGATGAGCATTAAGAATGCTTGCCGAGCCGGCGACCCTCATGTCCAATAAAAAGCACAATTGTGCTACCCACTGGCAGCCAACACATTATAACCATCATTGAATACATAGAATACAAGAGCAGGATGTACTTCTGAGGCTGTATAAGGCTCTGGTCAGACCCCATTTGGAGTATTGTGGGCAGTTTTGGGCCCCGTATCTAAGGAAGGATGTGCTGGCCTTGGAAAGGGTCCAGAGGAGGTTCACAAGAATGATCCCTGGAATGAAGAGCTTGTCGTATGAGGAACAGTTGAGGACTCTGGGTCTGTACTCGTTGGAGTTTAGAAGGATGAGGGGGCATCATATTGAAACTTACAGGATACTGCGAGGCCTGGATAGAGGGGACATGGAGAGGATGTTTCCACTATCAGGAAGAACTAGAACCAGAGGGAACAACCTCAGGCTAAAGGGACGATCCTTTGGAACAAAGATGAGGAGGAATGTCTTCAGCCAGAGAGTGGTGAATCTGTAGAACTCTTTGCCGCAGAAGGCTGTGTAGGCCAGGTCATTGAGTGTCTTTAAGACAGAGATAGAGAGGTTCTTGATTAATAAGGGGATCAGGGGTTACGGGGAAAAGGCAGGAGAATGGGGATGAGAAAAATATCAGCCATGATTGAATGGTGGAGCAGACTCGATGGGCCGAGTGGCCTAATTCTGTTCCTATGTCTTATGGTCTTATGATCCCTTTGGCACTACCTCCTGAACATTACCTCCTGAATGAGTTTAGCTTTGTCGTAGCTTGCTTGCTGCCAAACGGGAAAATTACCGTCTAAGATTTGAGATCATCCAATCGGTTAATGTCTCACTAATGGAATTGTGGAGGTTGTCCTTTGAGACAATTCAGGGATTCAGTGAAGCTCTCTGGACACAAAGAACTCATCAATTTCTGTTTGTGGGATTCTTTACCAATTTGCTCATGGGATGTGGGTGTCACCTGCTGGGCCAGCATTTATTACCCATCCCTGAGGGCAATTAAGAGTCAACCACATTGCTGTGGATCTGGAGTCACATGTAGGCCTGACCAGGTAAAGATTTCCGTTCCTAAAGGACACTAGTTAACCAGACGGGTTTTCACAGCAATCAACAATTGTTTTATGGCCTTCGATATATTCTGAATTCCAGGTTTTCGTTGAAATCAAATTGCACCATCTTCCGTGGTGGGATTCGAACCCAGGACCCCAGAGCATTACCCTGGGTCTCTGCACTACTAGTCCAGTGACGATACCACTACACCACCGCCTCCCTCGCTGTGTGGTTTTTAGAATTAAATTCAATGTATGGTTGTGAGTGCAGTACGACTGTTGTGTGGGAATTTACCCAGTTGCTCATTTAACCTAGGTGTTCGACCATCGCTTTCTGATTAAGATGCAGCCCTTCCAAATGTGGCAATATAATGACGTTTTAAGCTAATACTAATAAAAATAAAACCTGTACTTTTATTCTTTTTAAAGTGGCTGACTTTCTGAAACAAGCAGTAGATTGACACTGACAAATCCGCCTAATCTACAAATGTCACACTCCAGACATCACACTTTGATTAAAACAAAATGAAATAAGACCCATTATTGATTCAAAGCTGGAAATTTACAAGCATTTACAATTGTCCTAAATGAACTGAGCAAACTACAGCCTGTCACAGTTTCCCTAGTGTTGTATATTGGCAAGGCTGATCAGAATGAAATTGGCACATTTAGAAGGCAGCCTGCTGTTCCAGAAAGCACAGAAGCTGTGACCAACCTTTGAGGGATTCATTTACCAGCAACCGTCCTTGGGTAATCATTTTCCAGATTCATCCTGGCTATTTCGAACAGATGGGCTGGAATTTCACCGCCCCGCCCGCCACGGGAATCGGAGCGGGCGAGGGGCAGACAATGGGAAGGTCCATTGACCTCGGATGGGATTTTATGGTTTCGGGACGAGCAACACCATAAAAGGTTGCCATGGAGTCAAAGGGCAGGATTCTACGACCTCGCTCGGGCGAGATCATAAAATCCCCCCCGAGGCCAACAGAAATTTCCGTTCTGCGAGCCTCGCCCACCCTGGAATCAGGGTGGTTGAGGTGGTAAAACTCTGGCCAAAATGTCATAGAGTGATAGAGATATACAGCATGAAAACAGGCCCTTCGGCCCAACTCGTCCATGCCAACCTGGTTTCCTAATCTAAGATAACCCCATTTGCCTGCATTTGGCCCATATCCCTCTAAACCTTTCCCATAGATCCATGAAAGGAAGTTACAACAGTACAGTGTTGTAATTGTGCCTGCTTCTACCACCCCCTCTGGCAGCTCATTCCATACACGCATCAAAAGGTTGCCCCTCAGGTCCCTTTTAAATCTTTCCCCTCTCACCTTAAATCTTCTAGTTTTGGACTCCCCTACCTGGGGAAAAGACCGTGGCTATTCACCTTATCAATGCCCCTCATGATTATGTAAACCTCCATAAGGTCACCCCCTCATCCTCCTATGCTCCAGGGAAACAAGTCCCAGCCTATCCAGCCTCTCCTTATAATTCAAATAAATCCGAGGTAATCCGGGACACACCTCAGAGGAGGAGGAAGGCGTTAGGCAGAATCCGGGGAATGGGGAAAAGGCCATTCTGTCCATCCAGCCCATTCCCTCCAACCTGAAGAAAGGGTGATGCTGGAATTCTAAAGCACCTTTCACAACCTCAGGTTGTCCAGGAGCACGCTACCACCAATGTTGCACTTTTCAAGGCGAGGGGCGGTTGTAATGTGGTGTACCATGTAAAAAATTTATATTGTTATGGCTTCTTAACATTTACAATTCCCGAGGGAGTTAATTAAGCAAAGATTAAACTTTCAAGAAGGGTAAATTATAAACCCGTTGCCATCTCCTTTTAGTGCTCCATAAATTATTTAACGATCTGTCCTCTCTGGATGGATCCGCTCTGGTTTCTCACTATACCCAGGTAGCTTGGCTTGTAGAGACACTTCTAAGCTCATACATCTGAAAGGTTTTACACCCGCTATTATTGATTCACTTTTTTAAAAAGTGCTTATTCTTTTATCTTAGCAACGTTATCTTCAACTTAAAACAGATAAATATTGTCTGCTAGTGCATGAACACGCAGGCCGTAACAGTAAGACCTCAACAACAACAAACTTTATATCTATATAGTGTGTTTAATGTAATAAAATGTCCCGAGGCGCTACCCAAGAACATCTTAAAACCAAGTTTGAGCCCAAGCCACATAGGAAGATATTGGGCAGGATTTCTAAACCCCCTCTGGCGGCATGTTTTGCACAGGTGACTTGCCATGACCAGCGATGGGATTTTCTGGTCCCACCTCTGTCAACAGGGTTTCCCATTGTTTGCACCCCCCCCCCCCCATCTGCGGGACAGGAAGATCCCGCCCATTAGATCAGATGACCAAAAGAGGATTTAAGAAGCGTCTTAAAGGAGTTAAGTGAGGTGGGGAACTTGGGGAGAGAATCCCAGAGCTTGGGGCCCGGGTGGTGCCTTCAGCAATGTAGTGTTACAGTCATAGCTAGGGTGCAGAGAAAGATCAACTTAGTGCAGGATCGGTCCATTCAAAAGTCTGATGGCAGCAGGGAAGAAGCTGTTCTTGAGTTGGTTGGTACGTGACCTCAGACTTTTGTCTCTTTTTCCCAATGGAAGAAGGTGGAAGAGAGAATGTCTGGGGTGCGCGAGGTCCTTAGTTATGCTGGCTGCTTTTCCGAGGCAGCGGGAAGTGTAGACAGAGTCAATGGATGGGAGGCTGGTTTGCGTGATGGATTGGGCTTCATTCACGACCCTTTGTAATTTCTTGCAGTCTTGGGCAGAGCAGGAGCCATACCAAGCTGTGATACAACACAAAAGAATGCTTCCTATGCATTCTAACATCAGCACAGATATCACAGAGGGTTGCAAGGCTGGAGGAGATCACAGATAGGAGGAGTGGGGCACTGACTGAGTGGAAAACAAGGGGGAGAATATGAAAGTCGAGATCTTGCTTGCCTTTCCATCTTTGTATCTCCACGCAATAAGAGGGGCCAAAGGGAAACGGGGGATTTTAGCCAGGAGCCTCACAAACATTTCACAAGAGATCAGGGAGCCAAGTGAAAAGTCTTGAGATGGTCAGAAAGTCAAGTTAAACATATTGACTTTGGAGTAACTCCTAATTCACTGCAATTCATGGTGGAAATGGTATGATGAAAGGAGGCATGACAGAGAGATCAGCTTACACTGAAACAACAATTTCTACATCTGGCATTACCATCAATATATCCAAGCCTTGGCAGTGTCCACAAGGCACTGTCTCCATAAGCTCTTGGATGGTCTGTGTCAGGGCAAAACCCCTTTAGGAAATGTGGCATTCCTTTAGGAATGCGCTGCCTGGGAGGGTGGTGGAGGCGGGATGCCTCACATCCTTTAAAAAGTACCTGGATGAGCACATCATAACATTCAGGGCTATGGGCCAAGTGCTGGCAGGTGGGGTTAGGTGTTCAGATGTTTCTAACGTGCCGGCGTGGACTCGATGGGCTGAAGGGCCCCTTCTGAGCTCTATGATTCTATCCAGAGGGTGGTGACGGTCTGGGTCATGTGACCTGGGGTGTGGAGTGAACTGGTAGGGAGCCACCCTGAGTGTGCAGTCAACTTTTGGAAAGTGGAGCGAGTGGACTGAATAAAGATTTGTGTTCCTTGATGCCTGGCTGTGGAGTAGTTCTTGAGGAGACGCCTCAGTACTAAGAGATTTAACAGTCTGTAGCATCATCTACAAGGACAACAAACCATTCAAATGCCACTTTCACAGGGAACCTGTAGACCGTAAGACCATAAGACACAGGAGCAGAATTAGGCCACTCAGCCCATCGAGTCTGCTCCGCCAGACAGCTCAATCGAGTCTGTAGACAGCCAGACAGCTCAATCTCAGCGCCACCACCCACATCCTGCAAACAAACAAGGGTGTAAGGAACAGGGGTAGCAGTAAGGTCAGCATTCAGCCCCTCGAGCCTGCCTATCCAATCAATGGCTAATCACTTCCCTCAATCCCACTTTTCCGACCTATCCCTAGTGCCCAAAACATCCGAATGAAATGTTGGGGAAGAAAGAACAATTGACAATCAATATTCACTTCCCATCTGAAATGCTAAAAGGGAACATTAGCAATTCATTAAATGGTTAATCTCTCTTTTTTTTCTGTGTGAACAAAATGAGGTTCCTGGAGCAAACTCCAGAATGACAAGAGCTTGGCCAGTCAGGGCACCGTCAGTGACTTTAATATTCAGAATTTCAGTAACAAGAACTGCTTGAAGCATTCGCTCTGAAATAAATATTTTTGCAGCAGTAATGGATTCTCCAGAGATTTTGTCAGCCACGTAAGTACCAAGAGATGAGTGCTTCTGACATAGATTCTCATTCAGCACTGACGATTGTGAGACTTGGCGTCTTCAATCCAGGAAAACTGACTGACTCCACATTAATCTGACTCTTCCATGCCCAACTATCCTGCACTTGTACTTATCTCTTTCTATTTTTGTTTAATTTTGGACGTAAATAACAAATGATTTCTCGGGGTGCCTTTCTAACCTACCCGTTAGTGAAGTGAGTAACGGAGGTAAGATGCCACGCAAGCAAGGCCTGGGACCGTCTGAGAGTCCTGCGCAATGATGGATAACCAGGGTGACACATCGAGTGAGCGCTGGAGAACTTGCAATCAAGGGCGGCACGGTGGCACAGTGGGTTAACACTGCTGCCTCACAATGCCAGGGACCCGGGTTCGATTCCCGGCCTCGGATCACTGTGTGTGGAGTTTGCACATTCTCTGGGTGGGTTTCCTCCGGGTGCTCCAGTTTCCTCCCACACTCCAAAGATGTGCGGGGTAGGTTGATTGGCCGTGCTAAATTGACCCTAGTATCAGGGGATTAGAAGGGTCAATATTTGGGGTTATGGGAATAGAGCCTGGGTAGGATTGTGGTTGGTGCAGACTTGATGGGCCGAATGGCCTCCTCCTGTACTGTTGGGATTCCAAATGCAATTCGTTAATAAATAGCTGAAAAAATAATGGATTTGGCTTTGACCGTAGACTGAATAAAATCAACTAATGATGAATTTACCGCAACGTCTTTTTATTGTACAGGGACACAACCAATGAAATGTAAATATGTCTCCCCACCCTCTCCCCAAATCCATCCACTCTATTATAAACACCCCCATGTGAATCAGCTCCACCACTGGCCCATGAGGGTACGAGTCAACGAGAGCCAGCTCCACCACTGGCCCACCAGAGTCTGGGTCAATCAGGGCCAGCTCCATCACTGGCCCAATAGAGCTAGGGCCAATCAGAGCCAGCTCCATCACTGGCCCACCAGAATCTGGGTCAATGACAGCCAGCTCCACCACTGGCCCAATAGAGCTAGGGCCAATCAGAGCCAGCTTCATCACTGGCCCACTAGAGTCTGGATCAATCAGAGCCAGCTCCATCACTGGCCCACTAGAGTCTGGATCAATCAGAGCCAGCTCCACCACTGGCCCACCAGAGTCTGGGTCAATGACAGGCAGCTCCATCACTGGCCCATCAGTAAATGGAACAGCTTTTAGGTTTTAATGGATATAACTCCACTGTGGTAAATAATATTTATTAGTTATTATTCAGTGTAACATTCCTGTCCTGATGAACAAGACCATCATCCAATACATCACAAACACATCACAGATGATTTGCTAATATTTTCTAAACACAGGAAAGAAATTAATCTATCACTATTTGATTTTATCAAGAATGAGTTAAAGAGCTCTTTATTAAACAGATTGGTTGATAAGTGCATGAAGATATACGTTGGAATTCCACCGCTCCGCCCGGAAAAGAATCAGAGCGGGCCAGGGGTAGACAATGGAAATGTTCATTGACCTCTGGTGGGATTTTCCGACCTCAGGTCAGGTGAGGCCATCAAATCCCACCCATAAAATTCCCACAACATTCAGTTTAGGTGCTTGCTTTTCAATCTTTGTAATGGATAAATCCTATTCAGTGGTTAGTCTTCGGAAGTGGAAGCAGAGGCGCTGAATAGTTTTAATGCAGAGGTGGATAGATTCCTGAAGGGGGGGTAATTTTTCGGGGGTAGGTGGGATGCAGATTTGAGATTACTATCTGATCAGCCATGATCTTATTAAAAGGTGGAAGAGGCTTGAAGGGTCGAATGGCCTACTGCTGCTCCGTGTTCGTAGGAACTCAATATTGGGTCCAAAGAGCTATAAAATACCTCATTGCAAGAGATGCTTTCGTGC
The DNA here is from genome assembly GCF_964213995.1 of Mustelus asterias. Lineage (NCBI taxonomy): Eukaryota > Metazoa > Chordata > Chondrichthyes > Carcharhiniformes > Triakidae > Mustelus > Mustelus asterias. Next base: position 4,404,224 of record NC_135828.1, on the reverse strand, counting down.
GCCTATGTTGAGTTTCATTGGAAAACTACAGGAGGCCCAGATCAAGGAAGTCAACGTGAGAGTAAGATGGAGAATTAAAATGGCAGGCCACAACTCTCCAATGTCAGTGGGAATGATTTCAATGCTTTGGAAACACAGTAGGCAGCATCATCAGAATCCTCTGAACCTTTGAGAATGTTTATGAAATACCAACATATTCGCTGGAGACCTTTCTACAGTGTTACAACAGAGGTTGATCCGCTTTCGGAGAAGCCACGCCAAATTTCCCAAAGAGGAATACCTCACTTTGTAATCTGTTCAAAGTGTTTGGGAGGGTGTGAACTCTTCTTCATTCACATTTAGAGGTTCATTAACAGAAATAGCTGACACTCACTTTAAGTCAACAATTAACAAATTATTTATTTAATCAACCAGGAACTTTAACTAAACGAGTAACATATCGATTAAAGATACTTCTAGAATGCTGTTCAAATAAATACAAGGTCCATTCATTACCCCGAAAAAATAGAAATTTTTTTTTTAGAAATATACAACCAGGTGTCTTGGCTTTGCAAAAAACCTTTAGAGTTCTTCTGTCGATTCTGCTGTCTTAAAGTTTAAAGTTTATTTATTAGTCACAAGTAAGGCTTACATTAACACTGCAATGAAGTTACTGTGTAATTCCCCTAATCGCCACACTCCAGCGCCTGTTCAGGTCAATGCACTGAACCAGTACATCTTTCAGACTGTGGGAGGAAACTGGAGAAAACCCACGCAGACAGGGGGAAAACATGCAAACTCCACACAGGCAGTGACCCAAGCCCAGAATCGAACCCGGGTCCCTGGCGCTGTGAGGCAGCAGTGCTAACCACTGCGCCACCGTGCCGCCCCCTGGAAGCTCTTTCTGACTTTGGCACCCTTCGTTTGATAGATGGAGAGTTCTCTGAAGAGATATTTTAAGCTGGCGGGGAGCCGCTCTTGCCCTCTCTCGGTGTTTAGAGGTGGCAGCTCTTCAGCTGAACTAACTGTACTGAAAGCAGGCAGTTAAGTTCCTCTTTATAACCCTGCTGATCTAATCAACCTTCCTACACCAGGATTGGTTGGATGTTGTTAACAACAACAAATTCAAATTTGATAGGTTTCTGAGTGTCTTCTTTAAACTACTGGGCTGTCCAAATTCAGAGGCCTGCAAAGCCTGTTACCAAGGCAACCCTGATGCTTGGTCCTTGTTACAAATGCTACACTCTGCGTACCCTGTGCATTAAGCATCCAAGCACTGGCACAGAAGCAGCTTTTAAAGGGACCACACTTCACAAACTCAACTTCACAACAAAGCCCCTTGGCCATAGGCTGGAAGTTAGACATAGGGATACATGGCAAGAGGGGTCTCACGTTGCTCCACTTTGGAATGGGTCAACCATCTAGCCAAGTCTCCAACCAACAATATTTGTGCTCTTTCATTATAAACGCATTAAAAGGGACTAAAGTACGGTTTAAAACAACACGTCCGATTGATCAACTCATAATCTCATTTAAGTGCAAGCAGATTGTTAAGAATAGTTTAACTATTCGCTGATCTGAATGTTTAACTCCACCAATGCCAGAATTGGCACAGTAATTCAAAACGAGTTGTGCCAATTGAAATGATACGAGAGAATTTACCAAATAAAATGGCCACTACGATGGCAAAGAGTTATAGCTTCGAAATCATAATCACCATTATTGAAGTCATCCTTACTAAATATTCAACAGATCACTTTATTTTCATGTATTATTAAGTAAATGCATTTAGAGTCTTCAGGATCAGGCGACTGTATGAGTGGTTCCCATGTAAATTTAACAGTAATTGGGATAGTTAGCTAAGTCACCCAATGTACAAGTGATTGCGCTGTCAAAGCAGGCAATGTAGCCAATTAAGCTGACTCAGGCTGCACATCAAGTTGCTTCTGTGTGTGTGCTTTTGCATGTGTGTATATATTGTAACAGTCAACTTAATTCCAGCGACTGCGTGTGATCCAGTGGCACAATTATCTAGAGAGTACAGAAGCTAGATTTCCACTAAACTGTTCACAAGACCAAAATATCATATGAAAAGTCAAGATTATCGAATGCCATTTGTCTCAGTTGGCCTGTGCCCTAGTCTCTGAGTTTAACCACACCGCCTCATGCTATCTTGTGACACAAGGTCACAAGTTCAAATTAATACGGCAAATTGTGAAAACGAGTTGTAAAATCCGTTAATACGTTGGTTAGCATCAGGTAAAATGACCATGGAAGCTACGGGTATGTCAATATAAACCCAATTGATTCACTAATGTCCTTCAGGATAGGAGAGGATGAGCCATTGCTGTTTTCCATAGCTTATTTGTCACTCCAGTCCTGTGCTCCAACCAAAGCGGCCTGTACAAGAATGTAAGAAATAGGAGCAGGAGTAGGCCATCTAGCCCCTCGAGCCTGCCCCGCCATTCAATAAGATCATGGCTGATCTGACGTGGATCAGTACCACTTACCCGCCTGATCCCCATAACCCTTAATACCCTTACCGATCAGGAATCCATCCATCCGCGCTTTAAACATATTCAGCGAGGTAGCCTCCACCACCTCAGTGGGCAGAGAATTCCAGAGATTCACCACCCTCTGGGAGAAGAAGTTCCTCCTCAACTCTGTCTTAAACCGACCCCCCTTTATTTTGAGGCTGTGTCCTCTAGTTTTAACTTCCTTACTAAGTGGAAAGAATCTCTCCGCCTCCACCCTATCCAGCCCCCGCATTATCTTATAAGTCTCCATAAGATCCCCCCTCATCCTTCTAAACTCCAACGAGTACAAACCCAATCTCCTCAGCCTCTCCTCATAATCCAAACCCCTCATCTCCGGTATCAACCTGGTGAACCTTCTCTGCACTCCCTCCAATGCCAATATATCCTTCCTCATATAAGGGGACCAATACTGCACACAGTATTCCAGCTGCGGCCTCACCAATGCCCTGTACAGGTGCATCAAGACATCCCTGCTTTTATATTCTATCCCCTTCGCAATATAGGCCAACATCCCATTTGCCTTCTTGATCACCTGTTGTACCTGCAGACTGGGCTTTTGCGTCTCATGCACAAGGACCCCCAGGTCCCTTTGCACGGTAGCATGTTTTAATTTGTTTCCATTGAGATAGTAATCCCATTTGTTATTATTTCCTCCAAAGTGTATAACCTCGCATTTCTCAACGTTGTACTCCATTTGCCATATCCTCACCCACTCACTCAGCCTGTCCAAATCTCTCTGCAGATCTTCTCCGTCCTCCACACGATTCACTTTTCCACTTATCTTTGTGTCGTCTGCAAACTTCGTTACCCTACACTCCGTCCCCTCCTCCAGATCATCTATATAAATGGTAAATAGTTGCGGCCCGAGTACCGATCCCTGCGGCACGCCACTAGTTACCTTCCTCCAACCGGAAAAACACCCATTTATTCCGACTCTTTGCTTCCTGTCGGATAGCCAGTCCCCAATCCACTTTAACACACTACCCCCAACTCCGTGTGCCCTAATCTTCTTCAGTAGCCTTTTATGGGGCACCTTATCAAACGCCTTTTGGAAATCCAAAAACACCGCATCCACCGGTTCTCCTCCATCAACCGCCCTCGTCACATCTTCATAAAAATCCAACATGTTCGTCAAGCACGACTTTCCCCTCATGAATCCATGCTGCGTCTGATTGATCGAACCATTTCTATCCAGATGCCCTGCTATCTCCTCTTTAATAATGGATTCCAGCATTTTCCCTACTACAGACGTTAAGCTGACCGGCCTATAGTTACCCGCCTTTTGTCTCCTTCCTTTTTTAAACAGCGGCGTAACATTAGCCGTTTTCCAATCAACCGGCACTACCCCAGAATGCAACGAGTTTTGATAAATAATCACTAACGCATCCACTATTACCTCTGACATTTCTTTCAATACCCTGGGATGCATTCCATCCGGACCCGGGGACTTATCCACCTTCAGTCCCATTAGTCTACCCAGCACTGCCTCTCTGGTAACATTAATTGTATTAAGTATTTCTCCTGCTGCCAACCCTCTATCGTTAATATTTGGCAAACTATTTGTGTCCTCCACCGTGAAGACCGACACAAAAAACTTATTTAAAGACTCAGCCATATCCTCATTTCCCACTATTAACTCCCCCCTCTCGTCCTCCAAGGGTCCAACATTCACTCTAGCCACTCTATTCCTTTTTATATATTTATAAAAACTTTTACTATCATTTTTTATATTAATTGCTAGCCTAGCTTCATAGTCTATCCTTCCTTTCTTTATCGCTTTCTTAGTCTCTCTTTGTTGTTTCTTAAATTTTTCCCAATCACTTGTTTCTCCACTATTTTTGGCCACTCTGTACGCAGCTGTTTTTATTTTAATACTCTCCTTTATTTCCTTCGTTATCCACGGCTGGTTCTCCCTTTTCTTACAATCCTTGTTTTTTGCTGGAATATATTTTTGCTGAGAACTGAAAAGGATCTCCTTAAAAATCCTCCACTGTTCCTCAGCTATCCTACCTGCCAGCCTGTTCTCCCAGTCTACCTTAGCCAATTCATCCCTCATCCTATCATATTTCCCTCTGTTCAAACAGAGGACACTGGTTTGGGACCAAACTTTCTCCTCTTCCATCTGAATCAGAAATTCGACCATATTGTGGTCACTAGACCCAAGAGGGTCCTTCACAATAAGATCCTTAATTCTACCTACCTCGTTACACAATACCAGATCCAAAATAGCTCGTTCCCTCGTCGGTTCCGTAACATGCTGTTCAAGGAAACTATCCCGACAGCATTCTAAGAACTCTTCCTCCATTCCACCCTTACCGACTTGAGTCTGCCAGTCAATGTGCATGTTGAAGTCCCCCATGATTAAGAGTAACCATACTCTTCCATTCAGTAAGATCACAACTGATCATCTACTTCAACTCACGCCCTCTTCACATTACCCTTGATTCCTTTAGTGTCTCAAGGTCTACTGCACTCAGTCCTGAAACTCAGTCCAACAATTGAGCATCCACAGACCTCCGGAATAGAGAACTCCAAAGACTCACAACCCTGCAACCAAAGTTCTCCACATCTCAGTCCAAACTGGCTGACCCCTTATCCTGAGACTCTGCGCCCTTGAGATGCTCCAGCCAGGGGGGAAAGAGCCCTTTGGCATCTACATTGTCAAGTCCTCTAAGAATTTTACCCATTTCAATGAGATCATCTCTTATTCTTCCAAACTCCAAAGTGCATGGACCTATTCTACGCAATCTCTTCCCAGAGATCAGCCTTATTCATTCGAATATACAAGTGGCTATCTTCTGATTGATACTGCAGAGCTGTAAGAGAACATTTTTGTGAGATGATGTGCAAACTTCCCAATCACAAGCCAGACACACAATTGTATACTCGCAAAGCTCCTGTAGGCACTTCACACAGAAAATTAGTATCAAACATAGCCTTCAAGTGCAGTAGCTTAAAGAGACTGAGGGATAATTAGACCAGGGCACATGGACATAATTTAGTCCCCATAAATTCTGTCTTTTGATTCCATTATAAATATCCGTGGCAGCATTTTTAATGATAATTGCCTCGGTAAACTTGTCACACTGTTATTACACCTTCCTTCCAGTGGCAACACTGCAGTACAGCCCTACCCCTGACCACCTGTCCTTTGGGAACATGGAGCATCATACAAGATGCAGATAAGAGCTCCCTCCACGCTCTCTGTCAGAGAGTTGGTGCAGACTTGATAGGCTGAATGGCCTCCTTCTGCATTGTAGGGATTCTATGATTCAATGACTACCATCCCTAACCCTCACCCGATCTTGTTATTATAATGAAATAATTGTGCTTACTCTCTGTACAAGACTCAAGGCACCAATCACTCATAAGGGATCGGGTAAACATGCTGTGGGTTCATTTATTAAGTCTGGGTACATGAGAACGATTATACACAGATATAAATCTGCTAGACATCAGAGTTGTATGTGTGTGCTCTGCTCAAAGCAAAAGTGAAACTAAGACTGGATCACATGGCACACTTCCCTTCTGGTGATGCCATGCTGATATCCTTTAAAGGCACATTACCGCACATCCCACCTTCCCCACCTTCAAGCCCAAGAAGTCTGAGAAACAACCTGTGCTGGATCCCCCATGCCGACACTATAGTTAAGAAAGCCCACCAACACCTCTACTTTCTCAGGAGACTAAGGAAATTTGGCATGTCCGCTCTGACTCTCACCAACTTTTACAGATGCACCATAGAAAGCATTCTTTCTGCTTGTATCACAGCTTGGTATGGCTCCTGCTCTGCCCAAGTCTGCAAGGAACTACAAAAGGTTGTGAATGTAGCCCAATCCATCACGCAAACCCCAGCCTCCCATCCACTGACTCTGTCTACACTTCCCGCTGCCTCAGCAAAGCAGCCAGCATAATTAAGGACCCCACGCACCCTGAACATTCTCTCTTCCACCTTCTTCCATCGGGAAAAAGATACAAAAGTCTGAGATCACGGACCAACCGACTCAAGAACAGCTTCTTCCTTGCTGCTGTCAGAGTTTTGAATGGACTTACCTTGCATTAAATTGATCTTTCTCTACACCCTAGCTATGACTGTAACACTACATTCTCCACTCTCTCCTTTCCTTCTCTATGAACGGCATGCTTTTTCTGTATAGCGCGCAAGAAACAATACTTTTCACTGTCTGATAATACATGTGACAATAATAAATCAAATCAAATCAAAATCAAAAGAAAGTTAGCCTAGTTTTCCCTCAATGAATACAGAAAAAGGGGATGAAACTTCTGCAGCTGTTAATTCCAACGGAAAAGTAAAATGGTTAAAGGAATTCACATTTTACTCGTTTCTTAATAGGCGCTATGTTAGTGAATACAGGAAGCCTGTCCCCAGGAGGTTATATCAGAGCAAGTTCCTGAGTGAATGCCTGCAGACAACCTGAGAGAATGAAAGTTTGGGACTGAGAGCCAAAGGGTTGCTATAGGAAGGATATTATTAAACTGGAAAGGGGAAAAAGATTTACAAGGATGCTACCGGGACTGGAAGGTTTGAATATAAGGAGAGGCAGGATGGGTTGGGACTTTTTTCCCTGGACCGTAGGAGGATGAGGGGGTGACCTTATAAAGGTTTATAAAATCATGAGGGGCATTGATGAAGTGAATTGACAAGGTCTTTTCCCCAGGGTAGGGGAGCCCGAAACTAGAGGGCATGGGTTTATGGTGAGAAGGGAAAGATTTAAAAGGTATCTGAGGAGCAACTTCTTCACACAGAGGGTGGTGCGTGTATGGAATGAGCTGTCAGAGGAGGCGGTAGAGGTGGGTACAATGACAACATTTAAATGACATTTGGACAGGTACATGGATGGGAAAGGGTTAGAGGGATATGGGCCCAACGCAGGCAAATGGGACTAGATCAGTTAAGGAGACCCGGTTGGCATGGAAGAGTTGGGCCGAAGGGCCTCTTTCTGTGCTGTATATCTCTCTCTCTCTATGAATGGTGAACCCAGCCATAATGATGCACAGAGTCACTGACTATTGATACTGAGTAACAATGGGCTCACAAATCCCAAGGACAAGGGAAAACAGGCCTATGTATTTTGATCGAGATAGAAGCATAGAAACTGGAAGCAGGAGGAGGCCATTCGGCCCTTCGAGCCTGCTCCACCATTCATTGTGATCATGGCTGATCATCAAATTCAAAATCCTGATCCCGCCTTCCCCCCATTTATAGAAACCATAAGATGGTAAATAGTGCAGCCACATTTACCAGTCATCTCCATCCACCCGAATATTATTTCCCAGAGCACAGCACTCCCAGATTGAGTTATTGCCCCTTGCTGATGTGTTGTTCTGATAGGACACTGGCTGACGGCCCATGCCTGGTGTTCCCAGCTTCCTCTCGTAGGACTACTCCACACAATGCATGATAAACAGGGCTCCACACTGGTGACTAAGGGAACAAAATTGAAATGACTAGCCTGCGGTAAGTAATTTCTCTTTGTCGGAGCTTGGTAAAGAGGTGGTTAGCCTACATTCGAATCTAACTTCAGTTACATTTTCTCCCTGTATCGTGCCCGAGAGCAATCAGCCAGAATGGCTTTCTGGCCAACACAAGGCGTTGGCACAAATGCCAACAATTAGTGCTGGCCCTTCCAGCAGCAAATCTGCTGCAGCCTCAACAACCCTCGCCTACTCACTGTGAAGATCGTTCTATAACACGGAAGATAGCACCCAAGAATCCGGCTGCTCTCTGAGTGTAAAATCTTAACAGGTGTTAAGGTGGACAGCACGGTGGCACAGTGGTTAGCACTGCTGCCTCACAGCGCCAGGGACCCGGGTTCGATTCCCAGCTTGGGTCACCATCTGTGCATGTTCTCCCTGTGTCTGCGTGGGTTTCCTCCGGATGCTCCAGTTTCCTCCCACAGTCCAAAGATGAGCGGGTTAGGTGGATTGGCCATGCTAAACTGTTCCTTACTGTCAGGGGAACTAGCTAGGGCAAATAGGTGGGGGGTAAATACATGGGGTTACAGGATTAGGCCCTGGGTGGGATTATGGATGGTGCAGTCTCGATGGGCCGAATATCTTCCTTCTATATTGTAGGATTCTATGATTCTAGGTGTGTCCTCCATCTCCAAAAGCAAGATAGATGTGGGATGTGCACTGCAGTATGTTCTGGAGTGCAACATATTTTTGACAGGAAGGTTGTGCAGGGTCAGAGCAACTCATGATCAGCTAAGTCACAGCAAAAAGAACTTGCACCTTAGTAAAACATGTGGTTACACTTCGCAGAAATGATTGTGGACCATGTCCAGATGTATAGTGGAGGGCATACCCCTGTCTACATCAATGGGGACAAAGTAGAAATGGTCGAGAGCTTCATATTTTTAGGTTTCCAGATCACCAACAACCTGTCCTGGTCCCTCCGTGCAGACGCTGTAGTTAAGAAAGCCCACCAATGCCTCTACTTTCTCAGAAGACTAAGGAAATTTGGCATGTCAGCTACGACTCTCACCAACTTTTACAGATGCACCATAGAAAGTATCCTTTCTGGTTGTATCACAGCTTGGTATGGCTCCTGCTCTGCCCAAGACCGCAAGAAACTACAAAGGGTCGTGAATGAAGCCCAATTCATCATGCAAACCAGCCTCCCATCCATTGACTCTGCCTACACGGGAAGCTGCCTCGGCAAAGCAGCCAGCATAATTAAGGACCCCACACACCCCGGACATTTTCTCTTCCACCTTCTTCCATCAGGAAAAAGATACAAAAGTCTGAGATCACGTAACAACTGACTCAAGAACAGATTCTTCCCTGCTGCCATCAGACTTTTGAATGGACCAACCTTGCATTAAGTTGATCTTTCTCTACACCCTAGCTATGACTGTAACACTACATTCTGCACTCTCTTGTTTCCTTCTCTATGAACGGTATGCTTTGTTTGTATAGTGCGCAAGAAACAATACTTTTCACTGTATGTTAATACATGTGACAATAATAAATCAAATTTTTAAAAGTCCACAATCACACCAGATTCCATTCACTCCTTCTCCATCATTCTCACTCACTTACATTGGCTTCCAGTTTAGCAATGTTTTGACTCTAAATTCTTATCCTGTGCTTTCAAAACTTTCTGTACGGTTTTGCCACTCCATAGGTGGGATTTTCCAGCCCCGCTCGCCCCAGAACCGGAAAGTCCCACCCGAGGTCAACGGACCTTTCCATGATCCACCCTCGTCCACTCCGTTCCCTGTGACGGGCGGAACAGGAAAATTCGCCCTCGTATCTCTGTAATCTCCTCTCGCCCCACAACCTTCTGAGTTCTCCAATTCTGGTCTCGTGGGCAACCAGGGCGTTGATGGCTCTGCCCTCGGTGGCTGTGCCTTCTGCTGCCAGGGACACAAGCTCTAGAATTCCCTCCTTCTATCTCTCTACCTGCCTTTCCTCCATTCAGACATAGCACAGTGTCTAATTCTGCTTTCTCATACTCCAGTGAAGTGCTTTGCGATGTTTTATTGTGTTAAAGCTGCTATATAAATACAGGCTGTTGTTTACATGACAAATTCCTTTCTTGCACAAGCCACTACCCCACAGTCACATCAAGGCTTTCTCTATCAAAACAGAAGTCCCTCAGAGCAAACACAAACACTTCCAGGACCCTCAACCTTGGGGTAAATGTTTACAATGGTGACCAAAGGGGTACCTGTGAATCCGAGGACAGTCACTCCCCTCAAAATCTTTTTAAAAATTCTTTCACAGGATCTCGGCATCACTGGCTGGCCAGCAGTTGTTGCCCATCCCTAATTGTCCTCGAGAAGGTGGTGGTGAGTCAACTTCTCAAAGCGCCGCAGTCCATGTGGCGTGGCGTAGGTGCACCCACAGCGCTGTTAGGGAGGGAGTTATTGGATTTTCACCCAGCGACAGTGAAGGAACGGCCGATGTAGTCCCGAGTTAGGATGGAGTGCGGCTTGGAGGGAAACTTGAAGGTAATGGTGTTCCCATGTATCTGCTGCCCTTGTCCTCCTAGACAGTTTGGAAGGAGCCTTGGTGAGTTGCTGCAGTGCATCATGTAAATGATACATACAACTGCTGCTGTGTGTCAGTGGTGGATGGAGTGAATGTTGAAGATGTTAGATGGGGTAGCAATCAAGCAGGCTGCTTTGTCTTGGATGGTTTTGAGCTTCTTGAGGGCTGTTGGAGCTACACTCATCCAGGCAAGTGAAGAGAACTCCAACACACCCCTGACATGTGCCTTCTCAATGGTGGACAGGCTTTGGGGACTCAGGAGGTGAGATATTCATTGCAGAGTTCCTAGCCTCGGACCTGCTCTTGTGGCCACAGTACTTAAATTGTTAGTGGAGTGGCCCTGATGGAACCCAAACTGAGTGTCAGTGAGCAGATTGTTTTGGAGTAAGTGCCACTTGATAGCACTATGAATCATAGAATCCCTACAGTACAGAAGGAAGCCATTCGGCCCATCGGGTCTGTACCGACCGCAATCCCACCCAGGCCCTACTCCCGTAACAGCACACATTTACATTGCTAATCCTCCTGACACTAGGGTCAATTTAGCACGGCCAATCAACCTAACCCGCACACCTTTTACTGTGGGAGGAAACCGGAGCACCCGGAGGAAACCCACGCAGACACGGGGAGAACGTGCAGACTCCACACCGACAGTGACCCAAGCCGGGAATCGAACCCGGGTCCCGGGCGCTGTGAGGCAGCAGGTCTAACCACCGTGCCACCGCGCCGCCCTCGGTGTCAATGACAACTTCCACCACATTGCTGATGATCAAAAGTAGATTGATGACGAGGTGATTGGCCGGGTCAGATTTCTCCCGCTTTCTTAATGAACATGGCTCACCTGGGCAAATTTCCCCTTTGCCGGATAAATGCCAGTGTTGTCTCCTTCTGCTTTTCCATTATGTTGTTTGGGATTTATATTTTCAATATAAGCAAATCAATTACATGCTGAGTTATGAAGTACAGCGACTGAAAGTCTATTAATTGAAAATAAAAATCTAAATTTGTACTTTAGCCTAAAGCAACCACAGTACATTATGCTGCTATTTAAAACTGGACCGGTTGTGCCACTGGAAGAATGCACTGTTGGGGGCCAGCACATTCAATATACTTCCAAATATGAACTACAAACGTTAGTGTGTTAGAGAGGCACGTTGTGATATATTGTACTTAACACCCACAATCAATACGCTCTGACGCTTGGAGATAGTACAGATGAATAACCCCACACCAACTAAATGGATATTGAGGGACTGCCAACTTGTTAGATAGAATTCCAAGAGGATTTCTCCTGTTACATTCCCTCAGCCCCGTGCTATGCTGGGACGATAACTTTCATTTTATTTGATAAAAACCGCTGGAATGATTAGAATACATTAGTGAGGAGTATGGGACGGGGCTAGCGACTCAGGAGAATCCAAGTTTAATGGATTCAATGCACTCGCCCGAGACACAACAAGAGTTAAATGGGTCCAATGTTCCAATTGGGACTGTCAGAGTGTGATTGCCTGCTAATCCCCCTCACCCGCAGATCCTGGCACACCAACAGGCAATTTAGCATGGCCAACCCACCTAACCTGCACATCTTTGGAGTGTGGAAGGAAACCAGAGCTCCCGGAGGAAACCCACGCAGACACGGGGAGAAGGTACAAACTCCACACTGACAGTGACCCAAGCCGGGAATCGAACCCGGGTCCCTGGCGCTGTGAGGCAGCAGTGCTACAGTGTCGCCATGCCGCAAGACTGTAATAGCAGCAATATGCCGGGACCATGCATTTAAAAACAACAAAACCTCCTGAAATTTTCTTAACAAATTAACAGCTGATTTGTTGAACCATTTATATATTTTTTTATTCATTCGTAGGACATGGGCGTCGCTGGCTGGACAACGTTTATTGCCCATCCCTGGTTGCCCTTGAGCAGGTGGTAGTGAGATTCGACAGGTAGGTGGGGCAAAAGGCCTGGAATCAGTTTTTTCCACAAACTTACGTTTGTGAATTCTTGAATATCGCAAAAAAGAGAGACCCTTTTTTTTATTCATGCATGACACATGGGCGTCGCTGGCTGGCCAGCATTTATTGCCCATCCCTAGTTGCCGGAGGGCAGTTAAGAGTCAACCACATTGCTGTGGCTCTGGAGTCACATGTAGGCCAGACCAGGTAAGGACGGCAGACTTCCTTCCCTAAAGGACATTAGTGAAGCAGATGGATTTTTCCAACAATGGTTTCATGGTCATCAATAGATTCTTAATTCCAGATTTTTTAAAATTAAATTAAATTCTACCATGGTGGGATTCGAACCTAAGTCCCCAGAATATTAAAATTCTAGTGATAATACCATTTGGCCATAACCTCCCACAGCCATTGAGCTCAAAGATACTTTGCAGATTGTTTGCAAAGTGGATTTGCAAAATGGAAGAATTTGAGTTACTGCCCACCACCTCCATTCAAGTTTCCCCACCACCTTTCTCTGATAAGCAGTTCACTAATGTTTCGATTTATATCTTTAGACATTGTATAATTTTACAAATGATAACTAATCTTAGGTGCAGATTGCTACTTTACACTCCGCTGTCAGCGTCATTACTGAGGGGGTGCTGCAGTGTCAGAGGTGCCAGTTTTTGACATTAAACCAAGATTCCACCTGCCTTCTTGGGTGGATATAAATAATTCCACTGAACTATTTGGAAAAAGCAAAGGGGACGCTCCCCAGAGCCCTGGCTAATATTTATCTGTCAATAAAACTCACCAATAGATTGTCTGATCACTATCACATTGCTGTTTGTTTAAGCACTTAGTAAGTTTGCAGATGACACAAAGGTTGGTGGATTTGCGGATAGCGATGACGACCATCAGAGGATACAGCAGGATACAGATCGGGTAGAGACTTGGGCAGAGAGATGGCAGATGGAGTTTAATCCGGACAAATGTGAGTTAATGCATTTTGGAAGGTCTAATACAGATAGGAAATATACTGTAAATGGCAGAACCCATAAGAGCATTGATAGGCAGAGGGATCTGGATGTACAGGTACACAGGTCACTGAAAGTGGCAACGCAGGTGGAGAAGGTAGTCAAGAAGGCATACAGCCTGTTTGCCTTCATCGGCCGGGGCACTGAGTTTAAAAATTGGCAAGTCATGTTGCAGCTTTATAGAACCTTAGTTAGGCCGAACTTGGAATATAGTGTTAATTCTGGTCGCCACACTACCAGAAGGATGTGGATGCTTTGGAGAGGGTGCAGAAAAGATTTACCAGGATTTTGTCTGGTATGGAAGGCATTAGCTATGAGGAGAGGTTGGAGAAACTTGGTTTGTTCTCACTGGAACGACGGAGGTTGAGGGGCGACCTGATAGAAGCCTACAAGATTATGAGGGGCATGGACAGAGTGGATAATCAGAAGCTTTTTCCCAGGGTGGAAGAGTCAATTACTAGGGGGCATAGGTTTAAGGTGCGAGGGGCAAGGTTTAAAGGAGATGTACGAGGCAAGTTTTTTACACAGAGGGTGGTGGATGCCTGGAACTCGCTGCCGGGGGAGGTAGTGGAAGCAGATACGATAGTGACTTTTAAGGGGTGTCTGCACAAACACATAAATAGGATGGGAATAGAGGGATACGGTCCCCGGAAGGGTAGGGGGTTTTAGTTCAGTAGGGCAGCATGGTCGGTGCAGGCTTGGAGGGCCGAAGGGCCTGTTCCTGTGCTGTAATTTTCTTTGTTCTTTGTTCTTCGCTCACTTCTGATTGAGTTGCATCTGTAATAATAGGAAGGCAGGTCATTATTGAATGGGTGTAAATTGAGAGAGGTGGATACTCAACGAGACCTTGGAGTCCTCATGTATCAGTCGCTGAGAGTAAGCGCGCAGGTACAGCAAGCAGTAAAGAAGGCCAAATAGTATGTTGGCCTTCATAGCGAGAGGATTTGAGTGTAGGAATAAGGATATTTTACTGCAATTGTATAGGGTGTTGGTGAGGCCACACCTGGAGTATTGTGTGCAGTTTTGGTGTCCTTATCTGAGGAAGAATGTCCTTGCTGTAGAGGGAGTGCAGACAAGGTTTACTAGGCTGATTCCTAGGATGGCAGGTCTGTCATATGAGGAGAGACTAAGTCGGTTAGAATTATATTCACTGGAGTTTAGAAGAGTGAGAGGGGATCTCATAGAAATTTATAAAATGCTAACAGGATTAGACAAGGTAGATTCAGAAAGAATGTTCCCAATGGTGGTGGAGTCCAGAACTAGGGGTCATAGTTTGAGGATAAGGGGTAAAACCTTCAGGACTGAGGTGAGGAGAAATTTCTTCACCAAGAGGAGGATGAATGTGTGGAATTCACTCCCACAGAATGTAGTTGAGGCCAAAAGTTGTGTGATTTCAAGAAGAAATTACGTACAGCTCTTGGGGCTAAAGGGATCAAGGGAGAAGGGAGAAAGGGGGGGATCAGGATATTGAATTTGATGACCAGCCATGATCAAAATGAATGGTGGAGCAGGCTCGAAGGGCCAAATGGCCTCCTCCTGCTTCTAGTTTCTATGACAGACTATTATCCATATTCACACAACCTTTTTCATAAAATCCATAGCATCCCTACAGTGCAGAAGGAGGCCATTTGGTCCATCGAGTCTGCACCAACCACAATCCCACCCAGGCCCTATCCCCATAACCTCATGCATATATCATAGCTAGTCCCCCTGAATTTAAGGGGAAATTTAGCATGGCAAATCCACCCAACCCGCACATCTTTGGGTTGTGGGGGGAAACCAGAGCACCCGGAGGAAACCCACGCAGACACGGGGAGAATGTGCGAACTCCACACAGACAGTGACCCGAGGCTGGAATTGAACCCGGGTCCCTGGCACTGTGAGGCAGCAGCGCTAACCACTGTGCCACTGTGCCGCCCCCATGTCATTTATGGGTAACGCCAGCTATACCAGGTGTGGATGGTAGCCCTGATAATGAAAAATTTATAAATGGAAATAATCTAAGGATGGCTCTTGAAGGTTTCAAAGGAAAGGAGCTGTGAGCATCTCCTTTGTCAGCCTGTTCCATCGTGGGATTGTCCTTGGGAAGAACAATTGTTGATTCGCTGTCTTGGAAACGAGTGGTCTGTGTAGTTTGTGTGGACGGTTTCTTCATGTTTTGTCATTGTTCTGCACAGATTGACTGCGGCATTTCATTCACTAACAACACTTCAAATAAAAGAGTGCTTCGTTGGTTGCAAAGCGCTTTGACACATCATGGGGTTAGTGAGAGATGCACTGCGTAAATGCAAGATCTGTCATCCTTCTTTTGAACGATCAAACGATAAACCCTACATGTGTCTTGGTGGGAGGTAACAGGACTGACAGCAGAACATCCCACTTCAGAACACGTTGCTCATTTACTGAAGATTTCCCAAAAACATAAAATCGTTTATGGAGCTGACTCGGAGGAAGGACCTCATTTTTTAATCAATCTGTGCGTTCATCTGTAAAATTACCAACACGGTAAAAACATAAACAGTCTAAATATGAGAGGATGATTGAAGGCAGTGGTGTGGGACACCCATGGCTGCAAACAAGTCAAAGAACAGAGAAACTTCCATCAATAGAGAAATAGGCCACAATCTTCTAAAAACAATAGCCAAGGCATAGAAGTTTACAGCATGGAAACAGGCCCTTCGGCCCAACTTGTCCATGCCGCCCTTTTTTTTAAACCCCTAAGCTAGTCCCAATTGCCCGTGGTTAGCCCATATCCCTCTATACCCATCTTACCCATGTAACTATCCAGAGAGTGTCAGGTTTTGATTGAAGCCCGTTGCATTTCTCCCCAGAGGAACCGACAGGTTTTCTCTCCGGATCTTCCAACACTTTGTCAAAAAAAACAAGGGGGAGGGGCATGTTTTGCACCATCATTCTTGAGGGGTGGGGCCAAAAGAGGCCTACAAGGCCGGGGGTGAAGAGGGGGAGATGGAGTGGGGAGGGCGGGGGGACCCCGATCACAAATTAAAGTTAAAGACCATCCATGCTGCTCCCACGGGCATCAGGACCCTAGCAGGCAAGTGAAACACCCTCAACCCTTTCCCCCTCCCTCCCCACAACACTTAATGAATAGGTCACTGCTCCATACACCCCTCATCACTGGATCATCAGGTCAACCCCCCTCCCAACTCAGTGCAGGCATACCACCCTCCCCACCACCGCCACCCCCAAGTTGGACAAGTTGGGCCGAAGGGCCTGTTTCCATGCTGCAGACCGCTATGAATCCTTAAACAGGTAGATCTGCTCTTCATAAACAAAATAAAATGTGGGAATTAGGAGAGAGATTGTGTCCAACATGAGAGACTTAAGTAGCCAATGACTCCTCCAATAAAGGAGTCAACACCCTTGGGGTTACCATTGGCCAGAAACTCAACTGGACTCGCCACATAAACACAGTGGCTACAAGAGCAGGTCAGAGGCTTGGAATACTGCAGCGAGTAACTCACCTCCTGACTCCCCAAAGCCTGTCCACCATCTACATGACACAAGTCAGGAGTGTGTTGGAATGCTCCCCACTTGCCTGGGTGGGTGCAGCTCCAACAACACTCAAGAAGCTCAACACCATCCAGGGCAAAGCAGCCCGCTTGATTGGCCCCACATCTACAAACATTCACTCCCTCCACCACCGATGCTCAGTAGCAGAAGTGTGTACTATCTACAAGATGCACTGCAGGAACTCGCCAAGTTCCCTTAGATAGAACCTTCCAAACCCATGGTCATTTCCATCCAGAAGGACAAGGGCAACAGATACATGGGAAGGTATTGTGGCATAGTATTTACAACATAGAAATGGGCCATTCGGCCCAACTGGCTCTGGCCAGTTTTTTGGCTCCTCCTTCTTGCCTACTTCATCGCACCCCATCAACAACTCCTTCCATCCCTTCTCCCCCATTATGTTTCTCCTTCAGAATGAAGAGATGAGCCCTTTCTGACTGAACTACTGAAACTCGTCCACTGCATGCACCCACTTGCAAGTTCCCCTTCAAGTCCCTCACCACCCTGACTTGGAAATATATCGCCGTTCCTTCGCAATCGCTGGGTCAAAATCCTGGAATTCCCTCCCTAACGGCATTGTGGGTCAACCCACAGCACATGGACTGCAACGATTCAAGAAGGCAGCTCACCACCACCTTCTCAAGGGCAACTAGGGATGGGCTATAAATGTTGGCCAGCCAGCGACGCCCATGTCCCACGATTGAACAAAATAAAATTTAAAAGTCACAAGGCAACAGAGACATGGTCGCTGGCGTACCTCCATATTCCGCACTCTTGTGGTGTCAGGAGATGCCCAATAATCATCTGTGGCAGCAAGGGTGGAAGGTGCTGAGCGCTTTTCTTGGCTTGTATACATTGAGCAGGCGCCAAGGGAGAGTGCTGAGAATAGAGGCCTGGATCAGACAGAGTGTACGTTCAGTCAGTTTGCTGTTGGCCCATACTTGACCTCTCAGCAATCTTGGCAATCCTGCTGCTGATCTCGGAATCAAGGGAAGGGCGATTGATTATCCAAGGAATGTGAAACTGTCAACGGCCTTTAGAGGACAGAATAATTACATCCTGGCCCCTAACTCCAGTGCTCCTGAGGCTGACTGTCAGAAAGCAGAAGGGATTGGAGAGTTCATAGAATCTAAGCAAATTGTTCAATGGAGAAGAAGTAGAAAGAGTAATAGGAATAGTTTAAAGTATATTTATTTATTTTATTCATTCATGGGACATGGGCATCGCTGGCTGGCCAGCATTTATTGCCCATCCCCAGTTGCCCTTTTTCAGAGGGCAGTTGAGAGTCACCCACATTGCTGTGGCTCTGGAATCACATGTCGGCCAGACCGGTAAGGATGGCAGATTTCCTTCCCTAAAGGACATTAATGAACCAGATGGGTTTTTCCGACAATGGTTTCATGGTCATCAGTAGATTCTTAATTCCAGATATTTTTTATTGAATTCAAATTCCACCATCTGCCATGGCGGGATTCGAACCCAGGTCCCCAGAACATTAGCTGAGTTTGTGGATTAATGGTCTAGCGATAATACCACTGGGCCAACACCTCCCCTCATTTATTAGTGTCACAAGTCGGCTTACATTAATTGTGCGAAGCAGTTATTGGGAAAATCCCCTAGCCGCCACACTCCAGCGCCTGTTCGGGTACACTGAGGGAGAATTTAGCACGGCCAATGCAGCTAACCAGCACGTCTTTTGGAGTGTGGGAGGAAACCGGAGCACCCGGAGGAAATCCATGCAGACACAGGGAGTACGTGCAGATTCCGCACCGACAGTGACCCAAGACCGAGAATCGAACCCGGGTCCCTGACGCTGTGAGGCAGCAGTGCTAACCACTGTTCCATCGTGGAGATGGATATGTGGATGATGTAACGGGAGGGGAAGCGATGGGTTGGAACTCCATTTTGCCGAAATTAAAACATTCAAGTGTGTTGAAATCTCTGGCAGCAGTTCACTCTTCCTGTCCCGAGACTCAGTGGAGGGAGAGCTGCTAAATTAGTATCAATTAGATCTTAATTCAGGGTAGGTCTGCGTAGTTGTTGCCGAGGAATTGGTTTGAAGCCCATGTCCCTTGTCAAGAGACTTTAATCACATCTTTCTGTGCCAGATTTAAATTGTCTCCCAGATGCACAAAAACAACATTCTATCTGGAACCGCTGCGTGAAACCAAGCCAACCTTTTTTAGAGAGATTGTTTTCATGGGAAGTGACAAATCCTTTTCTCCTGTGAGGAAGGTGAGGAGAGTTTGATGTCACAAGCAATGAGGCATTGTGAAGGACCTGGCATCATTACGCAGTGTATTTGCAAACGACTGGACAAGCGCTTGCCAAATGTGTCACGGGTAAATGAAGACAGCAGAGCTTGCCCAACACTCTGGCATTTAATCAGCCTTTTTTCAGCATGCAAGTAAACCCCACCACAGCCCTTACTGTATCTGGTTCATTTCTAAATGAAATTGTCCACAGCAACTTGCATTTATGTAGCACCTTTCACAATCTCGGGATGCTCTGAAGTGGTTCACAGCCAGTGAAGTCCTTTCATAGAATCCCTACAGTGCAGAAGGAGGCCATTCAGCCCATCCAGCCTGCACTGACAACAATTCCACCCAGGCCCCATCCCCGTAATCCCAAGTATTTACCCTGCTAGAACCCCAACACTAAGGGGCAATTTAGCATGGCCAATCCACCTAACCTGCATATCTTTGGACACGAAGGGACAATTTAGCAAGGCCAATCCACTTAACCTGCATATCTTTGAAGCTTGGGAGGAAACACTATATTAGTCACAAATAAGGCTTACATTAACACTGCAATGAAGTTACTGTGAAATTACCCTAGTCGCCACACTACGGCACCTGTTTAGGTCAATGCACCTAACTAGCTCGTCTTTCCTCCCGGAGGAAACCCACGCAGACATGGGGAGAACGTGCAAACTCCACACAGACAGTGACCCAAGCCGGGAATCGAACCCGGGTCCCTGGCGCTGTGAGGCAGCAGTGCTAACCACTGTGCTACCATGCCACCCTTTCAAAGTGTCTTTGTAATGACAGGCGCTCACAGGCTTTGTCACGAACACAAAGGGTATTTATTAATCAGGAAAAACTATACAGAGGCCGGTAGCCCCCTAGCTGCCCTTACATGTCATCTACATGTCTTCTGCCGAAGGTCAGACTCCACTCCCTGGGATGATTACCCACTCTCAGTCACAATTGCTCCCTCAAAGCCCGGAGACCCTCTTCTGCCCTGCTGCCCTTAAAGGGACAGACCGCAGTAGTCATTGTGGTAATGTAAGGAACCAATTTTCACACAGCATGGTGCCCCAGCAACATAGTCATCACCAAATAAAAACAGAAAATGCTGAATAAACTGAGCAGGTCCATCAGCATCTGTGGAGGGAGGAAGAGAGTTAACGTTTCGAGTCCAGATGACTCTTGTACAGTAGAAGGGTCAATGGACTGGAAACGTTAATGAAAATATAGGCAATATTGAGCCTTTACATTCAAAGTGCGGAATATTACGACCTCGGGCGAGACTCGTAAAATCCCATCAGAGGCCAACGGAGAATTCTGTCCTGCGAGCCTCCCCCGCCACGATTCCAGGACGGGCGAGGCGGTAGAATTCCAGCCAAGATCTCGTAATAGTTTGCATCAAGAATCTCTCAAGCTCCTCACCACTAGCCCTCGGCCTCACACTTCCCTAAGTCTGTAACTTTCACCAGTCCTAGACCCTCTGCTCTCCTCCAATTCTGGCCCCTTGCACATCCTCGATTTTAATCGCTCCACCACTGATAAGGGCCTTCAGCTGCCTCATCCCTAGGCTTTGGAATTCCCTTCCTGGACGTCTCTGTCTCTCCACCCCTCTCTCTCCCTTTAAGACGCTCCTTGAGTGCTCCCTCTCTCATCAAGGTTTGCACATCTGCCCCAATATCTCCCTATGTAGCTCGCTGTTCGATTTGGTTTGATAATGTTCTTGTGAAGTGACTTGAAATATTGCACTAGGTTGGAAAATGCAAGTGGCTGTTGTTGCAGTTGCATGTCAGTCTTTGAGGGCCAACTATGAGTAGAGTGGAGCTATCAACAACTTCAGATGCCTACTCCACTTTGTAGATATCTTAAGCTGCTTGCTGTCTTTAGGACTTTAGGACTTAAGAATCTAGCTAGCCAACAATAGTAGCTACAAGTCCTTCCAACACTCCAGTCCCACCCCAAATTCAAACCAAGACAACCCAGTGACTCGCAAACATGAACACAAATTGGGCCGTGGTTTCTGAGCTGTGAGAGCTGGATTGGTTAAGGTTCAGGGGTCATATGTGAGTAGCCAGAGTGTGCACGCCTTTGTTCTAATCCGGCATTGTCTCGGTCAGCTGTTCTCTCACCTTTGGGACAAGAAGTTGTGCGTTCGAGACCCACAGCAGAAACTTGAACCGATATTCCAGGCTGACGTTTCATTGCAGTGCTGAGGGAGTGCTGGGCTGTCAGAGATGCCATATTGTGGATGGAGACAGGAAACTTGGGGGACACTGTCTTCATTCTCAAGTGGATAGAAACATAGAAAAATGGAAGATAGGAGCAGGAGGAGGCCATTTGGCCCTTCAAGCCTGCTCCGCCATTCATCATCATCATGGTTGTTCGCCCAACTCAATAGCCTAATCCTGCTTTCTCCCCATAACCTTTGATCCCATTCGCTCCAAGTGCTATATCCAGCCTCCTCTTGAATACATTCAATGTTTTGGCATCAACTACTTCCTGTGGTAATGAATTCCACAGGCTCACCACTCTTTGGGTGAAGAAATGTCTGCTCACCTCCGTCCTAAATGGTCTACCCCGATTCCTCAGACTGTGACCCCTGGTTCTGGATTCCCCCACCATCGGGAACATCCTCCCTGCATCTACCCTGTCTAGTCCTGTTAGAATTTTATAAGTCTCTATGAGGTGTCTCTCTGATGATGTAAAAGATCTTATAGCCACAAGAGCCAGGAAGCAGTAACAATTCATAGATTCATAGAGTCATAGAGATTTACAGCATGGAAACAGGCCCTTTGGCCCAACTTGTCCATGCCACTCTGTTTTTTAAACCCCTAAGCTAGTCCCAATTACCCGCATTTGGCCCATATCCCTCTATACCCATCTTACCCATGTAACTGTATAAACGCTTTTTAAAAGACAAAATTGTACCCGCCTCTACTACTACCTCTGTCAGCTTGTTCCAGACACTCACCACCCTCTGTGTGAAAAAATTGCCCCTCTGGACCCTTTTGTATCTCTCCCCTCTCACCTTAAACCTATGCCTTCTAGTTTTAGACTCCCCTACCTTTGGGAAAAGATATTGACTATCTAGCTGATCTATGTCCCTCATTATTTTATAGACCTCTATAAGATCACCCCTCAGCCTCCTACGCTCCAGAGAAAAAAGTCCCAGTCTATCCAGCCTCTCCTTATAACTCAAATCATCAAGTCCTCGTAGCATCCTAGTAAATCTCTTCTGCACTCTTTCTAGTTTAATAATATCCTTTCTATAGTAGGGTGACCAGAACTGTACACAGCATTCCAAGTCTGGCCTTACCAATGTCTTGTACAACTTCAACAAGATGTCCCAACTCCTGTATCCAACCATCAGATGAATGTAATAATGTGGTTAAGTTGTAAGGAATCAGTAAAGAAATAATTTATTCTTTAATAAGAAGGACAACGGTAAATAGTGTATAGCCTATACCTTTGTAGATATTCTACATTTTTAAAGGCTACTCTTCCCACTTTAGCACAGAATGGAATTTTGCTGAAATTATCTAATCTAAAACCCAGCATGTGGTAATTTTGGGCAGACGGTTGCATAGAGATTGGGATAAATGGATAAAGACATCATGAAGCCCATGTGAGAAGCTGGAAAGTTCAATAAAATGGCTTGGTGAGACATGAGTGCTCCAACAGAGCCATACAAGTTGAAAACTGGTCTGTTGATGCTTGATCAAAAATGATTTGGGGCAGATTTTCCATCTGTCAGCTATTATGGGTGGAGTGTAGCCAATTTATTCCCTACTTATAAGGGAAGTGTATCACACTAGTCGGTTATGCTCGTGTGGAATCAGTGGTGATAACTTGTTGGCTCATGGAAAATGAGATAATTGAACTTTTTTTGCCTCCCACATCACGAATGAATCTAGAAGGATTAAAATTTGTTGGTCTGAAGTTGTGTATTATCGGTTAACACTAAACATAATTATTAGTCAAACTTGGGAGCCATTGTTCAAGATTCTCTTAAGGTTAACGTGCAGGTTCAGTCGGCAGTTAGGAAGGCAAATGCAATGTTAGCATTCTTGTTGAGAGGGCTAGAATACAAGAGCAGGGATGTACTTCTGAGGATGTATAAGACTCTGGTCAGACCCCATATGGAGTATTGTGAGCAGTTTTGGACCCCATATCTAAGGAAGGATGTGCTGGCCTTGGAAAGGGTCCAGAGGAGGTTCACAAGAATGATCCCTGGAATGAAGAGCTTGTCGTATGAGGAACGGTTGAGGACTCTGGGTCTGTATTCGTTGGCGTTTAGAAGGATGAGGGGGGATCTAATTGAAACTTACAGGATACTGTGAGACCTGGATAGAGTGGATGTGGAGAGGATGTTTCCACTAGCAGGAAAAACTAGAACCAGAGGGCACAACCTCGAGCTGAAGGGACAATCCTTTAAAACAGAGACGAGGCGGAATTTCTTCAGCCAGAGAGTGGTGAATCTGTGGAACTCTTTGCCGCAGAAGGCTGTGGAGGCCAGGTCATTGAGTGTCTTTAAGACAGAGATAGATAGGTTCTTGATTAATAAGGGGATCAGTGGTTATGGGGGAAAAGGCAGGAGAATGGGGATGAGAAAAATATCAGCCATGATTGAATGGCGGAGCAGACTCGATGGGCCGAGTGGCCTAATTCTGCTCCTATGTCTTATGGTCTTATATCCAATGCATGAATTGTGAAACCATAAGAGCAGGTTGTAGAATACAAGAATGGCAGTTGATTTAATTTATTTTGCAAATACTAATCCTATTTTTTCAACTGATGATCTGAATTGCAGCTTAAGAACAAAACAAAGAGAACAAAGAACAATACAGCACAGGAACAGGCCCTTCGGCCCTCCAAGCCCACGCCGCTCCCTGGTCCAAACTAGACCATTCTTTTGTATCCCTCCATTCCCACTCCGTTCATGTGGCTATCTAGATAAGTCTTAAACGTTCCCAGTGTGTCCGCCTCCACTACCTTGCCTGGCAGCGCATTCCAGGCCCCAACCACCCTCTGTGTAAAATATGTCCTTCTGATATCTGTGTTAAACCTCCCCCCCTTCACCTTGAACCTATGACCCCTCGTGAACGTCACCACCGACCTGGGGAAAAGCTTCCCACCGTTCACCCTAGCTATGCCTTTCATAATTTTATACACCTCTATTAAGTCTCCCCTCATCCTCTGTCTTTCCAGGGAGAACAACCCCAGTTTACCCAATCTCTCCTCATAACTAAGCCCCTCCATACCAGGCAACATCCTGGTAAACCTCCTCTGTACTCTCTCCAAAGCCTCCACGTCCTTCTGGTAGTGTGGCGGCCAGAACTGGACGCAGTATTCCAAATGCGGCCGAACCAACGTTCTATACATCTGCAACATCAGACCCCAACTTTTATACTCCATGCCCCCCGTCCTATAAAGGCAAGCATGCCATATGCCTTCTTCACCACCTTCTCCACCTGTGATGTCACCTTCAAGGATCTGTGGACTTGCACACCCAGGTCCCTCTGCGTATCTACACCCTTTATAGTTCTGCCATTTATCGTATAGCTCCTCCCTACATTAGTTCTACCAAAATGCCTGCATCTTGCACAGAAACTGCAGAGCATCATGAAAAATGTTCCAAACAACTGTTCAAATTCAAAGTTTCCACACAGATGATCGGAATTAAAATTGTGTCTTCCATTGCAACTCATGTTCAAATTGTGGCACAGTGGTTAGCACAGCGCCAGGGACCTGGGTTCGATTCCCAGCTTGGGTCACTGTCTGTGTGGAGTTTGCACGTTCTCTCCGTGTCTGCGTGGGTTTCCTCTGGGTGCTCTGGTTTCCTCCCACAGTCCAAAGATGTGCAGGTTAGGTGGATTGGCCCTGGTAGATTGCCCCTTAGTGTCAGGGGGACTAGCTAGGGTAAATGCAGGGGGCTATGGGGATAGGGCTTGGGTGGGATTGCGATTGGTGCAGACTCTATGGGCCGAATGGCCTCCTTCTGTACCGTAGGATTCTATGAAAGGGGAAGGTGAGGGCCTATTATCTCGAGCCTATTAATCCAGAAACTCAGCTAATGTTCTGGGGACCTGGGTTCGAATCCCACCACGGCAGATGGTGGAATTTGAATTCAATTTTTAAAAATCTGGAATTAAGAATCTACTGATTACCATCTTTCTCTATGTACGGTATGCCTTGTCTGTACAGCGCACAAGAAACAATACTTTTCACTGTACACTAATACATGTGACAATGCTAAATCAAGGGAGAATTTAGCATGGTCAATGTCCCTAACCAGCACAACTTTCCGACTGAATTGCTACAGGGTTCAAATTGTAATTTCTCTGACAGGTTTATTGCAATGTTTCAATTCATGAAATCTAATTTTCAATTCCCCACGCTTTCCCCTGGCCCACTTTGCTGTTTAATTTGGTGGCCAAAGCAAAGAAACTTTGACAGAGTAACTCGAGTGTGAACTGTCAACCATCCCTGATTGAGCTTTCGCTATTTATGGCAAAAAGCTCTGGCAAATATTGCTGCTTAGATATTCCCACACTGGGTGATAACCTCCACTTTCTAAAACCAAAAGAGAAAATGCTGGAAAGTCTCAGCGGGTCTGGCAGCATCTGTAAAGAGAGAAGAGAGCTGACGTTTCCAGTCCAGATGACCCTCTGTCAAAGCAGGGCAATGATGTGGAGATGCCGGCGTTGGACTGGGGTAAACACAGTAAGAAGTCTCACAATAACCAGGTTAAAGTCCAACAGGTTTATTTGGTAGCAAAAGCCACTAGCTTTCAGAGCACTGCCCCTTCGTCAGGTAAGTGGGAGTTCTGTTCCCAAACAGGGCACATAAAGACACAAACTCAATTTACAAAGTAATGGTTGGAATGCGAGTCTTTACAGGTAATCAAGTCTTAAAGGTACAGACAATGTAAGTGGAGAGAGCATTAAGCACAGGTTAAAGAGATGTGTATTGTCTCCAGACAGGACAGTTAGTGAGATTTTGCAAGCCCAGGCAAGTCGTGGGGGTTACAGATAGTGTGACATGAACCCAAGATCCCGGTTGAGGCTGTCCTCATGTGTGCGGAACTTGGCTATCAGTCACTGCTCAGCGACTCTGCGTTGTCGTGTGTCATGTTTGTCTCTCCTTGCAGTTGCTGCCAGACCTGCTGAGATTTTCCTGCGTTTTCTCTTTTGGTTTCAGATGCCAGCATCCACAGTAATTTGCTTTTCTCCACTTTATAAAACTTGAAAGAAAAGTTATTTGGAAGGTGAGTCAGTCACTTTTTATCAGCGCCTGCAGAGACAGATATAAAATAACACGGTAACCTTTCCCCATTCTTGCAAAAAAAAATTATCCTGGACTTCAAAGACAGGCCTGCGCTGGGAGTAATCAGGCAGAATGAGCAAGAAAGCAACTTGAAATGAAAAACAAAATCTGGCCATGTGAGCTCACGCAGACCAAGGCAGAGTTCTGGAGAAGACCCTTTCACTGACTGCTGGAGAGATGCATCAGCAATGACAAATGCCAAAAGTGCTGTCAGTCTGCAGCCAATCAATAATGTGCTCTCTAGGTTCAATGGCACGTTTACTTACAAGAGGCAGAAAGGATCTAAATTGATGAGGTGTTTCAGATATTCCACTCTATTCGCGTCAAAAGCAAAACCTGTCATGGTGCTACTTTCTGCTGCTTAACATCATGCACTGGCCTGACATGAGATTCCACACATATGGGTTTGCAAGTGGGCCCATGTTATTGGGTATAGCTCATAGTAAGAGTTAACACCTGCATCATTCAGATTGGACAGGTAACCAAGCGAGCTGCTCTGTAGCTTTCAGGTAATGTGCGTGCTACCGCAGAACGTGAATCCACTAAACACTGACAACCGAGGCATCGGCAAATTTTAATATATCCCAGAATGCTTGCAACCAGGATCAGAACTAGAATACAGCCCAATTCAAGGATTCTCTATTTTGATTGGGTTTGATTTATTATTGTCACATGTATTAAAATACAGTGAAAAGCATTGTTTCTTGCGCGCTATAGACAAAGCATACCGTTCATAGAGAAGGAAAGGAGA
This sequence comes from Mustelus asterias, assembly GCF_964213995.1. Lineage (NCBI taxonomy): Eukaryota > Metazoa > Chordata > Chondrichthyes > Carcharhiniformes > Triakidae > Mustelus > Mustelus asterias. The sequence continues at coordinate 4,376,861 of NC_135828.1, read as the reverse complement.
GAGTGCAGAATGTAGTGTTACAGTCATAGCTAGGGTATAGAGAAAGATCATCTTAATGCGAAGTAGGTCCATTCAAAAGTCTGACGGCAGCAGGGAAGAAGCTGTTCTTGAGTCGGTTGGTACGTGACCTCAGACTTTTGTATCTTTTCCCCGAAGGAAGAAGGTGGAAGAGAGAATGTCCGGGGTGCGTGGGGTCCTTAATTATGCTGGCTGCTTTGCCAAGGCAGCAGGAAGTGTAGACAGAGTCAATGGATGGGATGCTGGTTTGCGTGATGGATTGGGCTATATTCACGACCTTTTGTAGTTCCTTGTGGTCTTTGGCAGAGCAGGAGCCATCCCAAGCTGTGATACAACCAGAAAGAATGCTTCCTATGGTGCATCTGTAAAAGTTGGTGAGAGTCATAGCTGAGATGGCAAATTTCCTTTGTCTTCTGAGAAAGTAGAGACATTGGTGGGCTTTCTTAACTATAGAGTCAGCATCTTTTAACTGTACCCATTTACAGATGGTACAATCCACTCCACCTGTTACACTCTCAGTCACACCGGGTTCCACGGTGGGGACCTGAGTTTACTCTGACAGTCTGAACTAATTAAAATCTCCTTTCCAAAAGCACATGGCTTGTTTCTCAATGAAGCCCAAGTTTCTAAATTGGCTGGGTGAAATGTCTCCCTGAATTAATTGTTGCATCTATTGAAAACAAAGAGACGCCGCATTTTTATAAATCCGGCATTTCGCTTTTATTTCCGCACAATTGGGGGACCGTCGAAACCAGCGGGGAGCCCGTCCCCCGCGGTGAACCGAGATGAAGATGGAATTCCTCCGCATTGTGCTTTTAACCCGTAGCGAATCCTGAGTTGCGCTGTTCCTATTCATTCAAGGCGAGCGAGTATCCAGGATTAGCCTGGAGGCCCAGCAACAAAAGGAAGCTCCCCAGATGATGGATGCATGGAGGAACAAGAGGGGCAAGTAATTACGCACAAACATTAAATTACGTTGCTCAACCAGTCAGGGTAATGGAGTCAATATCGCACGAGTGACTACAGATATTTAGTGACTGTTCTTTTAAACACTGTTCAAACAGGACCACTGAAGAAATTAAGTGAAAGTGCGTTGTATAAAAATGACTTCAGTATAATTATATTATGCTTTCCTATCATTTGTGCAGACTGCAGCTACATAAAAATTAACAGCCAGGCAACCACTCGTTTAGTAATAATGTTTTCTAATTAGAGAGAGCAGAAAACAGTATATATAACAATTTGTCTACAGCCCGATAACTTACTCAGTTGTGTCAGCTTGGCCGAGTGGTAGATATTTGCCTCAGTGGGTTCCAAGTCTGAACCCTGTCGGTAAATTAACCATTCCAGGTTTATATTTATTCACAGGGTGTGGGCGTCGCTGGCCAGCATTTATTGTCCATCACTAATTGCCCCTCAAGAAGGTGGTGACGGGCTGCCTTCTTGAACCGCTGCAGTCCATGTGGTGTAGGTGCACCCACGGTGCTGGTGGGGAGGGAGTTCCAGGATTTTGACCCAGCAACAGTGAAGGAAGAGCGATATATTTCCGAGTCAGGATGGTGAGTGGCTTGAAGGGGAACTTGCAGGTGGTGGTGTTCCCATGTATCTGCTGCCACTTGTCCTTTAATGGGAGCAGTCATGGGTCTGGAAGGTGCCATCTGAGGAGTCTTGGTGAGAAGGGCAAAGTTAAAATTGGACCGTATTCCTGGTCAGGCACTGACCTCCACTGGTTCCCAGTCCAACAATGCCTCAATTAGAATCATAGAATCTTACAGTGCAGAAGGAGGCCATTAGGCTCATTGGGTCTTAACCAGCCACAATCCCACCGAGCCCTATCCCCATAACCCCATGCATTTACCCTAGCTAATCCCCCTGACACTAAGGGGCAATTTAGCATGGCCAATCCACCTAACCTGCACATTTTTGGACACTAAGGGACAATTTAGCATGGCCAATCCACCTAACTTGCACATTTTTGGGCTGTGGGAGGAAACCAGAGCACCCAGAGGAAACCCATGCAGACACAGGGAGAACATGCAAACTCCACACAGACAGCCAGCCAAGACCGGAACTGAACCCGGTCCCTGGTGCTGTGAGGCAACAGTACTGACCACTGCACCACACACCTGGGTTCAGTTCCAGCCTTGGGTGACTGTCTGTGTGGAGTTTGCACATGCTCCCCGTGTCTGTGTGGGTTTCCTCCAGGTGCTCCGGTTTCCTCCCACAGTCAAGAGATAAGACCATAAGACCATAAGACATAGGAGCAGAATTAGGCCACTCGGCCCATCGAGTCTGCTCCGCCATTCAATCATGGCTGATATTTCCTCATCCTCATTCTCCTGCCTTTTCCCCATAACCCCTGATCCCCTTATTAATCAAGAATCTATCTATCTCTGTCTTAAAGATACTCAATGACCTGGCTTCCATTTCCCTCTGCGGCAAATAATGTGTGGGTTAGGATGATTGGCCATGCTAAATTGCCCCTTAGTGTCAGGGGGATTAGCAGGGTAAATACGTGGATTACGGGGATAGGGCCTGCGTGGAATTGTTGTCGGTTCAGGCTCGATGGGCCAAATGGCCTCCTTCTGCACTGTAGGGACTCTATCGTAACTCCATGTGGAGCAGAAACACCAGCCAAGAACTGTTGGGCTGAATGGCCTGTCCCTGTGCTTGACGTACTCTGTCAATTTATCTACAATGGAACACTAATTATTTCTCAATCCAGACTGTACTGAAGCTCCAATCACACAGTCTGCTTGAGTGCAGGGGATAGAGTGTTTGGGGAACTAAAACTCACAGCAGCTTCCAAGAAATGGATCTAAAAGGAAAATAAGGACTGTTTTCTTTCCAAATGGAATGACGTTATGACCAGTTTCTCAGAATAGCGATGAGGACAGTTCTCTGCATCCTTTAACTGTGAGGCCCGGTAGTGAGGCTCACGACCTGTGCCAATTCAATCCTCCAGACCACAGGCCGTATTTTGTTATTCAGCAATAACACGCCTCTGTTTCGGAATTGTTCTGTTACCAATTGGACAGATCCACTGATCAGGCAGCACCGATGCAGCCAATCAGAATGAGCAGGTGTTTCAATGGCTGCCTCGTGAGAACGAGGTTGGACAGAGATCTTCTCTCCTGACCCTTCACCTGAGATCATAGAATCATAGAATTATAGAATCCTACTGTGCAGAATGAGGCCATTCGGCCCATCGAGTCTGCATTGACAAAAATCCTACCCAGGCCCTATCCCCATAAGCTCATGCATTTACCCTAACTAGTCCCCCTGGCACTAAGGGTCAATTTAGCATGGCCAATCCACCTAACCTGCACATCTTTCGGACTGTGGGAGGAAACCAGAGCACCCGGAAGAAACCCGGAGGAAACCCACGCACACAGGGAGAACGTGCAGGCTCCGCACAGGCAGTGACCCAAGCCGGGAGTCGAACTCAAGTCCCTGGCGCTGTGAGGCAGCAGTGCCAACCACTGTGCCACCATGCCGCCCAAGATCCGACATGGAATTGAGAAATTGCCCGATTCCGTTCTCTTTCACTACGGGAGGAGAATTTGAAGGATAATTTTGTTTCTTCCGGCGTGGAGCCTTTAATGACAGTGCGCCAGTTGGAGAATTTGGCGAACTACTCTATCAGGTATGCTGGCTGGACACTATCACGTAAGAGGATCAGAGCCATACACACCTCTCCCTGAGCTCCATCGTACAAGAGCATTAACCACCAGCAAGAAATTGATCAAATCATTGATTATAACGAAAAAGAAAGACTTGAATTCATATTGGGATTTCCAAATACCACGATGCCCACCAGAGCACTTTGCCTCCAATGAAGAGCTTTTGCTGTGTAGGCACTAAATGTAGGAATGTTGAAATGTAGGAAACACGGAAGACAATTTGTGCACAGCAAGCTCCCACAAACAGCAACGTGGCCATCACCAGATAAACTATTTCAGTTCTTTCGATGAAGGGATAAAAATTACATCCAATAATTTGTGGTACAGAAGGAGGCCAGCAGTCACCTGTTGTTCTTCAGGGCGGCACGGTAGCACAGTGGTTAGCACTGCTCTCACAGCTCCAGGGACCTGGGTTCGATTCCCAGCTTGGGTCACTGTCTGTGTGGAGTCTGCACATTCTCCCCGTGTCTGCGTGGGTTTCCTCCGGGTGCTCCGGTTTCCTCCCACAGTCCAAAGATGTGTAGGTTAGGTGGATTGGCCATGACAAATTCCCCTTAGTGTCCCAGGATGCTTAGGTTAGAGGGATTAGCGGAGTAAATATGTGGGGTTACAGGGATAGGGCCTAGGTGGGTTTGTTGTCAATGCAGACTCGATGGGCTGAATGGCCTCCTTCTGCACTGTAGGGATTCTACGAGAATATTGCCATGGGTTCGTCCATGTCCACCTGAGAGAGAAGAAAGCGCCCTTGGTTTGATAGTTTATTCCTTAGTACTGCACTGGAGTGTCAACCTAGATTTTGTGCTCAAACCATTGGAATTGGGCCTTGAATCCACAACCAGCAACTCATGTTCTCCACTGAGTCCCAGCTGACACAAGTGAGTTCCTCTGTCATCTCTGTGGAGGGTATCATCAGAGATAATCTTTATCTTTGGCCTTGTACTCCTCACCTGAGGTAACTCAAACACATGCACTGCACATTCAAGAACAAACTGTGTCTTTCTCTCTTGGCCAAACGTCACCTCACCCTTACATAAGGGCAATAAATCACTAGTTGCTGCTTTCCATCAGGTGTTGGAGTAAAGTTAAATCAACAGAAGAAACAGCCATTTCAAGGAAAAATCCACATGACTCACATCACTTCAAACCTTTGGTTCTGTGAAAGTTGGCAAGAGGTGCCCATGACGGAACCATCATCCAAGTGCCAACAGTAACAAGCTGGACTATCCAGTGAGAATTATAGACTGCAGACAATCTCCGATTTCTGCTGGGAGTCTGGTCTCATTCTGATAGCCTCCTGTGAACCATCTCCAGCCCAGAGGACTGAATCATCTCAGCCCTGAACCTCTCTGTGACTCCCGCCCCCAGATCCCCGGTACACGTCAGCCGGATGCACAACTCAATCCATGTGAGTTGGAGGTTGGTCTGTTGTTGCTCTCGGAGGGACTTGTCAGCACTTTGCCAACTCGGAGCACGTCCGCTCTGAAAGAAAAGGCAGGCGGATTCCATGAGGTGCTGCATCCGGTGGACAAGCTGGTGTATGCCCAGGGATTGGCATTGCAGATCAAAGTGGGGTCAAGCAAATAACTTCAACTATCCAAACATCATAATGGGAAAGTCATTGGCCCCTGGCTCAGTAATTAACACTCTTGACTTGGCATCAAGTCCCACTACAGAGCACAAAACTAGGCAGACACTCCAAGTGCAGTCCTGAGTGAGTGCTACATTGTCAGAGGTACCGTCAATTGGAGGAGGTGTTAAACTCCTCTCTCTGGTTGATGTGGAAGATCCTGTGGCACTACTTCAAGTAAGAGCAGGAGAATTCCGGGGAGGCAATGGCCCAGTGGTATTATCACTAGACTATTAATCCAGAAACTCAGCTAACGTTCTGGGGACCCGGGTTCGAATCCTGCCACAGCAGATGGTGGAATTTGAATCCAATAAAAAAAATATCTGGAATTATGAATCTATGGATGACCATGAAACCATTGTCGATTGTCAGAAAAATCCAGCTGGTTCACTAATGTCCTTTAGGGAAGGAAATCTGTCATCCTTACCTGGTCTGGCCTACATGTGACTCCAGAGCCACAGAAATGTGGTTGACTCTCAACTGCCCTCAGGCAACTAGGGATGGGCAATAAATGTTGGCCCAGCCAGCGACGCCCATGTCCCATGAATGAATAAAAAAAAACTTCAAGCCAATGTTTATCCCTCAACCATTATCACAAATACAGATTATCTGGTCTTACATCATTGTTCGTGGAGCTTGCCGTGTACAAAGTAGCCGCAGCATTTTCTGCATCACAATGTACCGGTTGCCTGCAAGGTGCCTTAGGATGAGCTGAACTTGTGACTGACGCTGCAAGGGCTGCCGCCTCTGGTTAACTCTTTCAATAAGGAGTTGCGCACAATTGGTGGGAACAGGTTCATTCAGAAGGTGAGTGCAGGCTGCCTTGATCAGTTTGTTGAATGGACCCAATGTTTCCTGTGGTGTGAGGGGCTGGCTGGAGTGCAGAAGGTCAGGGTTGAACAGAAGAGGTTTTAAAAATCTTCTGTACCCAGTGATACGTGGGACAAACGTGGGACAAAGGTTAAAATCTGAAAATTCATGGAAAAATAAAGTGTTATTTATCCTTTCAATCCAAACCAATCACTCCTGGTGGAAGAAGACCATTTAAGACCATAAGAGATAGGAGCAGAATTAGGCCACTTGGTCCATAGGGTCCGCTCCGCCATTCAATCATGGCTGATATGATTCTCATCCCCATTCTCCTGCCTTCTCTCCATAACCCTTGATCCCCTTATTAACCAAGAACCTATCTATCTCTGTCTCAAAGTCACTCAATGATCTGGCCTCCACAGCCTTCTGTGGCAATGAGTTCCACAGATTCACCACCCTCTGGCTGAAGAAATTTCTCCTCATCTCAGTTTAAAAAGGATCGTCCCTTTAGCCTGAGGTTGTGTCCTCGAGTTCTCGTCTCTCCCACGAGTAGAAACATCCTCTCTACGTCCACTCTATCCAAGCCTCTTGGTATTCTGTAAGTTTCAATTAGATCCCCCCTCATCCTTTTAAACTCCATCAAGTATAGGTCCACCAGACTCCTCAAATGCTCCTCATATGACAAACCCTTCATTCCTGGGATCATTCTTGTGAACTTCCTCTGGACCCCCTCCAAGGCCAGCACATCCTTCCTTAGGTATGGGGCCCAAAACTGCTCACAACATTTAGCCCCACCATGCCTGTACTATCTCTTTTGAAAGAGCTATCCCATTTTTGAAGAGATGGTTCAAGGGATGTGGCCATCATTGGCATGGCCAGCATTTGTTGACCATCCCCAATTGCCTTTCAACTGCACAGCCATTTCAGGAGGGCAGCTGGGAGTCAACCACATTGCTGTGGGTCCGGAGACACATTTTTTTAAAGTTTATTTATTGTCATAAGTCGGCTTACATTAACACTGCAATGAAGTTATTGCGAAATTCCCCGAGTCGCCACACTCCAATGCCTATTCGGGTACACTGAGGGAGAATTTAGCACGGCCAATGTACCGAAACAGCACGTCTTTCGGACTGTGGAAGAAAACCGGAGCACGCGGAGGAAATCCACGCAGACACGGAGAGAACGTGCAGACTCCGCACAGACAGTGACCCAAGCCGGGAATCAAACCCGGGTCTCTGGCGCTGTGAGGCAGCAGTGCTAACTATTGTGCCACCTTGCCGCCCATGAGGCCAGACCAGGTAAGGATGGCAGATTTCCTTCCCTAAAGGGCATTAGTGAACCCGATAAGTTTTTACAACAATAAATTGTCCTACTCCCACTGTTCTTCCACCACAACCCTGCAAATTTCTCCTTTTCAAGTATTTATACAATTCCTATTTGAAAATTCCTGAATCTGCTTCCAGGAAGCACCTTCCAGATCACAACAACTCGCTGTGTGAAAATATTCTCCTCATCTCCCGATCTTGTACTGCCCATCATTCTGACTGCTTTTAAAGTCACATTCGTGGCAATTGTCTGTTGCAAAAGTCCCTGGCCTGAATGTTATCACTGTTCATGCCGGCAGGAATTTTCCATCCCGCTACAGTGAACGAGATTTGGCTGGGCGCCAAACTCTCCAACCTCGCTGCAGCGGGAGCGTGGCGTGAATGACCAGTAAGATCGCGCTCGCACAGTCCAGGATTGCATTAGGGGACATTAATGCGATGTTAAAAAATGTAGGAGACGCAAACAGGCTCGAGACTGTTGGAGAATGTGCAGTTTCTGGTCCATTAACAACATTACTGATCAAAAATGGATTAAGGGTAGAAATTGCAACATTCAAATTTCACAATGTAATATCAAAAATCTTTCTTGTTTAACATTTGGGACAGAAAGGATTAAATCCCTGTTTGTTTATTCTGATTTAGGCTTAGGCCTTTGAAGATTGCAAAAGACAACCATTCTATAATTTAAAGCCACGATAGTAAAGTCAGCACTTTAATCACATTGTCCTTTCCTCTCTTTATAGTGGCCTTTAAGATTGTAGAGGGAGGTTCAATAATGTAGGTGGAGAGAAGGGGTTTTCTCTTGATGTTAGGGGCTGGGGAGCAGTTCAAAGCCAGATGCCAGAAATATAAAATCGTCATGAGTGAATCCAATAAAGAATTCAAGAGAAACTCCTTTCCCCAGAGAATGTGAAACTCGCTCTCAAGGACTGGTTGAAGTAAATAGCACAGATGTGTTTAAGAGGACGTCGGATAAGTCCATGATGGAGACAGGAACGGAAGGATAAGCAGATAGGAGTTGGGAAGTAGTTTGTTGGAGGCCCATTGGGAGAAGAAATATTGCCAGTGACAAATAAGCTTCCTTTGATTTGATTTATTATTGTTACATGTATTGGGATACAGTGAAAAGTATTGTTTCTTGCGTGCTATAGAGACAAAGCATACCATTCATAAAGTACACTGGGGAAAAGGAAAGGAGAGGGTGCAGAATGTAGTGTTCCAGTCATAGCTAGGGTGTAGAGAAAGATCAACTTAATATAAGATAGGTCCATTCAAAAGTCTGATGGCAATAGGGAAGAAGCTGTTCTTGAGCCGGTTGGTAAGTGATCTCAGACTTTTGTGTCTTTTTCCCAACGGAAGAAGGCGGAAGAGAGAATGTCCGGAGTGCGTGGGGTCCTTAATTATGCTGGCTGCTTTTCTGAGGCAGCGGGAAGTGTAGACAGAGTCAATGGATGAGAGGCTGGTTTGAGTGATGGATTGGGCTACATTCACGACCCTTTCTTGTGATCTTGGGCAGAGCAGGAGCCATACCAAACTGTGATGCATCTGGTGCATCTGTAAAAATTAGTGAACATTGTAGCGGGCATGCCAAATTTTGCTGTAAACTTAAATTTAATTACTGCCAAAGTTTTCTGCTGTTGGTTATTCCTTTGCATGTTTAGATTACCTGAAAGTTCATGATATAAAAAACCAAAAATGTTAAAAATACGCAACTTCTACGAATAGAACTTTTCCTTTAGATGTAGGTCCCCGTTCCACGCTGTGTGTTCATGATATACTAACATTTCATCCCACATAAATCCTATCCATTCCTGCATTTATTGCACTGTGTCAGTGTAATTCCTGCTTCAATCCCTGTCATCGCTGAGTTGGAAGGTTCATATCCACACATGTTGACTGGGTTCCAGTATAGTAATGAGGCCTTATTATCAGAGGTACCTTTTAAATCAAAATTCCCTACAGTGCAAAAGGAGGCCATTCAGCCCATCGAGCTTGCACCGTCAACAATCCCACATCACACCCACAATCCCGTAACCCTATGTATTTATCCTGCTAATCACCCTGACACAAAGGGGTAATTTACCATGGCCAATCCACCTAACATGACCACCTTTGGACTGCGGGAAGAAACCGGAGCACCCGGAGGAAACCCAGGCAGACACGGGGAGAACATGCAAACTCCACACAGACCATCACCCACGGCCGGAACTGAACCTGGGTCCCTGGTGCTGTGAGGCAGCAGTGCTAAACACTGTGCCCCCGTGCCACTCCTGTTAAGGTGAGGTGTTCAGTGCTGGAAGGATGAGCATTTGTCTCCCTCCGTTACCTATGGAAGCATTTTCCAACTCGTGTGTACCACAAATGAGCTGCGGTGGAGATCTCCCCCGCTCTATTGCTCTGACACAGGGCCCAAACCAGGGGGAGTGGAGAGACTGGCCAGCACATCCACATCTCCATATCCTTCCTCGTGTTTCAGGATCACTCTCCAAGTGAGATTGTTAATAAGCACCAACTCTGTTGAATTTGAGGACATTTCATTGTGCAGTGAGCTCAGATCCCATGAGAAGGTTCTGCACAGTGATACTTCCTGACCTCGTTTCAATAATAGGATATTTCAGTCCTTTGAGAGAACATTATCCGGCCTGGATTTCGATTCAGGACTCACCGCTTTAACCCCCTACACCACTGGAAGCCTCTTAATAAATTGAGGAACTGTCAATTACAACCATAATAGGGACACTCTTACTTCCTATTAACAGAGAAAAAACTTGCATTTATATAGTGCCTTTCACAATCTCAATCCCAAACAACCTAACAGCCAATAAGTGTACAAAAAGCTCCCTAAAACAGCAACAACCAGATAATATGTTTTTAAAGATACTGGCTGAGGGATAAATATTGATCAGCGCAATAGAATAGAATAGAAACCCTACAGTGCAGAAAGAGGCCATTTGGCCCATCGAGTCTGTACCGACCACAATCCCACCCAGGCCCTACCCCCTTCTCCCTACATATTTACCCACTAATCCTCTAACCTACGCATCTCAGGACACTAAGGGCAATTTTTAGCATGGCCAATCAACCTAACCCGCACATCTTTGGACTGTGGGAGGAAACCGGAGCACCCGGAGGAAACCCACGCAGACACGGGGAGAATGTGCAAACTCCACACAGACAGTGACCCAAGCCGGGAATCAAACCCAGGTCCCTGGAGCTGTGAAGCAGCAGTGCTAACCACTGTGCTACCGTGCCACCCATATTGAGAGCTCGCCTGATCCTCTCCAAATAGTACCTTTATGTCCACCTGAGGTGTGGCCTGGGCTTAATGGGCGGAATTTTACCAGCATGCCCGCCCCGGAATCGGGATGGGCGAGGCTCACAGAACGGAATTCTCCATTGGCCTCGGGCAGGATTTTACCAGCCTCGCTCGAGCAAGGTCATAAAATATCAGCCAATGTCCTGATGAAAAGACAGCACCTCCAACAAAGCAGCGCTCCCTCAGTATTACACTGGGAGTGACAGTGCGGCGCTCCCTCAGCACTGGGAGTGACAGTGCGGTGCTCCCTCAGCACTGGGAGTGACAGTGCGGCGCTCCCTCAGTATTACACTGGGAGTGACAGTGCGGCGCTCCCTCAGCACTGGGAGTGTCAGTGCGGCGCTCCCTCAGCACTGGGAGTGACAGTGTGGTGCTCCCTCAGCACTGGGAGTGTCAGTGTGGCGCTCCCTCAGCACTGGGAGTGTCAGTGCAGCGCTCCCTCAGCACTGGGAGTGACAGTGCGGCGCTCACTCAGCACTGGGAGTGACAGTGCGGCGCTCACTCAGCACTGGGAGTGACAGTGTGGTGCTCCCTCAGCACTGGGAGTGTCAGTGCAGCGCTCCCTCAGTATTACACTGGGAGTGACAGTGCGGCGCTCCCTCAGCACTGGGAGTGACAGTGCGGTGCTCCCTCAGCATTGGGAGTGACAGTGTGGCACTCCCTCTGTATTCCACTGGGATTGTCAGTGCGGCGCTCCCTCAGTACTGGGAGTGACAGTGCAGCGCTCCCTCAGCACTGGGAGTGACAGTGCGGCGCTCCCTCAGCACTGGGAGTGTCAGTGCGGCGCTCCCTCAGTACTGGGAGTGACAGTGCAGCGCTCCCTCAGCACTGGGAGTGTCAGTGCGGCGCTCCCTCAGCACTGGGAGTGTCAGTGCGGCGCTCCCTCAGCACTGGGAGTGACAGTGCGGCGCTCCCTCAGTATTACACTGGGAGTGACAGTGTGGTGCTCCCTCAGCACTGGGAGTGACAGTGCGGTGCTCCCTCAGCATTGGGAGTGACAGTGTGGCACTCCCTCTGTATTCCACTGGGAGTGTCAGTGTGGCGCTCCCTCAGCACTGGGAGTGTCAGTGTGGCGCTCCCTCAGCACTGGGAGTGACAGTGCAGCGCTCCCTCAGCACTGGGAGTGTCAGTGCGGCGCTCCCTCAGCACTGGGAGTGTCAGTGTGGCGCTCCCTCAGTACTGGGAGTGACAGTGCAGCGCTCCCTCAGCACTGGGAGTGTCAGTGCGGCGCTCCCTCAATACTGGGAGTGACAGTGTGGTGCTCCCTCAGCACTGGGAGTGTCAGTGTGGCGCTCCCTCAGCACTGGGAGTGACAGTGCGGCGCTCACTCAGCACTGGGAGTGTCAGTGTGGCGCTCCCTCAGCACTGGGAATGATAGTGTGGCGCTCCCTCAATACTGGGAGTGACAGTGCAGCGCTCCCTCAGCACTGGGAGTGACAGTGCGGCGCTCACTCAGTACTGGGAGTGACAGTGCGGCGCTCACTCAGTACTTGGAGTGACAGTGCAGCGCTCCTTCAGCACTGGGAGCGACAGTGCGGCGCTCCCTCAATACTGGGAGTGTCAGTGCGGCGCTCCTTCAGCACTGGGAGTGACAGTGCGGCGCTCCCTCAGCACTGGGAGTGACAGTGCGGCGCTCCTTCAGCACTGGGAGTGACAGTGCGGCGCTCCCTCAGTACTGGGAGTGACAGTGCGGCGCTCCCTCAGTACTGGGAGTGACAGTGCAGCGCTCCCTCAATACTGGGAGTGACAGTGCGGCGCTCCCTCAGCACTGGGAGTGACAGTGCGGCGCTCCCTCAGCACTGGGAGTGACAGTGCGGCGCTCCCTCAGCACTGGGAGTGACAGTGCGGCGCTCCCTCAGTACTCCTCTGGGACTGTCAGCCTGGATTTTGTGCTCAGGTCTCTGGAGTGGTATTTGAATCCACAGCCTCCTGACTCAGTGGTGGGAGGGCTGCCCACTGAGCCACTGCCAACATGATATTTATTTTAATTTGCATTGCACCTCGGTGCGAGTGATGATCTATGAGGCTGATGGATAATCAGGGATTTTGATGTTGCAATGTTGCAGTATGAACTGGAGCTACATTCAGATTAACAAACATCTATTTTGCATCAAATATATCTCGATTGGGGTGAGGATCATTGTGTAGATCATCAAGAATACAGAAATGATCTGTTTGTTGTTCTTGTACCTCAGTCCATTTAATCCCTTACACTGTGACTGAATTGAAATCAAAACACGCTGTTATACAAAGATGATATTTTTCCTCAGTAGAATCTGCTGTGAGGAAGATATCTGCTGAGTTGACAATATTTAATGTGCTGAGCAAGGAAATCAAAAATAAATGGGCAATATGTGAAGCACAGATTATGACCGTATATTTAAGTGTTGGGTTTGTACCTAAGGCTCTGTGTAACAAGAGTGGACGGGAAATGATTTAACGTTTTACTCCGTGCTTCAGTCAGGTAATTATTCAACTTACATCAACCATAATCACTGGCCGCTTATCCACACATTGAGCCAGATTTCAGCCAATTATGTTCTTGTAATAGCAGGAGCTCTGCTGACAGGTGAACAGTACCTTCACGACCTCCCACTGAATGGTCTGTAAACCCGTCTGCGTCTCTCCCACCTTCCATAGCCCAATATCTCCCCCGTATAATGGTATAAACTCACCATCATTGACACAACCAACAGGTCAACTTGGTCTTTGGCTCCATTGGCTCTCGCTCCAGCACGACCACAGCTATAAAGTTCTCCCGACGCTCAGTAGCAGCAGTGTGCACTATCTCCAAGATGCACTACAGCAATTCACCAACGATCCTTAGACAGCACCTTCCAAACCCACCACCACTTCCATCTAGAAGAACAAGGGCAGCAGATACATGGGAACACTGCCACCTGCAAGTTTCCTTCCAAGCTACCCATCATCCTGATTTGGAAGTATATCGCCGTTCCTTCACATACCAAGCTATGATACATCCGGAAAGTATGCTTTCCAACTTGCATCTGTAAAAATTGGTGAGAGTGTAGCGGACATGCCAAATTTCATTAGCCTCCTGAGAAAATGGAGGCATTGGTGGGCTTTCTTAACTATGGCATCAGCGTGGAGGGACCAGCACAGGTTATTGGTGATCTGGACATCTAGAAACTTGAAGCTTTCGACTCTTTCTACTTCATCCCTCCTGACTCCTCTTCATAGACTATGGCACCATTTAACACCATTTTTCCGACAAGACTCATCTCCAAACTTTGTGACCTGGGGCTCAGCTCCTCCCTCTGTGAAAGGATTCTAGATGTTCTAACCCACAGGCCACAATCAGTAAGGATAGGCAACAACACGTCCTCCATGATCATCCTCAACACCGGTGCCCTACAAGGCTGTGTCCTCAGCCCCCTACTATACTCCTTATACACCAATGACTGTGTGGCCAAATTCCCCTCCAATGCGATTTTTAAGTTTGCTGATGACACCACCGTAGTGGCTGGGATCTCAAACAAAGACGAGACAGAGTACAGGAATGATAGAGAGAATCTGGTGAACTGGTGCAGCAACAATAATCTCTCCCTCAATGTCAAAAAGAGGGAGATAGTCATCGACTTCAGGAAGCGTAAAGGAGAACATGCCCCTGTCTATATCAATGGGGACGAAGTAGAAATGGTCGAGAGCTTCACGCTTTTAGGTGTCCAGATCACCAACAACCTGTCCTAGTCCCTCCATGCGGACGCTATAGTTAAGAAAGCCCACCAACGCCTCTACTTTCTCAGGAGACTAAGGAAATTTGGCATGTCAGCTACGACTCTCACCAACTTTTACAGATGCACCATCGAAAGCATCCTTTCTGGTTGTATCACAGCTTGGTATGGCTCCTGCTCTGCCCAAGATCGCAGTAAACTACAAAGGGTCGTGGATAGAATGGACGTGGAGAGGATGTTTCCACGAGTGGGAGAGACGAGAACTCGAGGGCACAGCCTCAGAGTGAAGGGGCGCTCCTTTAAAACTCCGCGGGTCATCAAAGTGTACAGAGTAAGTGTAAATTTCCATCACTAAAATATTGACATTTGGTGCAATCAGATTACTGCTCTTACACTGGTGAATTCCTTTGGCTGTTGTGACTAAATGTATTTGCAAAGATTTTTTTTTAACTCCTATACTTCTAAGAAAATGTGTTTTTTGAGAAGTTGTTAGAAATATTGAACACAACTAAATCATGAGAAATGCACCTCCTGGATGTCATTACACGGAGCAACCAGAGGAACTCTCAATTCATAATTCACTCTGCTCCAAATTCCAAATCACTTCTATCAAATTATCACCTAATGAAGATTTATTTAACCCCACGCTTCCACTTTGTGAAAGTATTCACATTGCTTTCTTCTAATTATTGAATAATTCCAAGTCTTTATTTCACTTTGCCACGGTGGATTTGGGAGTATTGTTCTTCAGCAGGCCTAGAATTTAATTTCAGATGTTTCACTGCTCCGAAAATGGGTATCTCCAAGTGTGGCACCAGAAACCGCATGGTTCACATCTCATAAATCGCAGCAGTAAAACAGAAACAAAATTTGAATCGCAACAGACACCGATGACTCCAAACACACTCAGCTCATGTTTATTATTCTTCCTCAGATCGGCGACACTTGCTCAAGGACACGATAAACTCTGCACGCCTTCACCTTTCTTGCACATGATTCAAACTGAATTGATATGATGCATGCACCTCATTCTCGGATACCATTAACACTCTGTCTGGCATGGTGCCTTGCTTGTGTAGTGAAAGCTTCAAGTCTTTTCAATGTGCAACTCAAATGGTGGAGTGGAATGTATGAATTTCAGTGCTGGTGCGGTGCCAGGTACGCTGTACATCCCAGCAAGGGCTGTTCCAACTAACCTGCATGTTCTTTAGCAGAGTTCTGCTTTCATTTTCGTGTTAAATTCACTGTCACTTCTCTTCCAGGAATGTCGACCTTGAAGACGTTCTGCCCTTTCCTTTCCCAGGATTTCCATTTGGCTTTTTCATTATTTTTGCCTTTGTTGTTTTCCATTTTCCTCCAGGGAAGAGTCACATTGGACTTGAAATGTTAACTCCGTTCCTCTCTCCGCAGATGCTGCAGGACCTGCTGGGTGTTTCCGAAATTTTCTATTTTTGTTGCATGTTCCTTCAGTTGCCTGTAACAGGCAGAATACGGACTGCACTCAACCAGCTCCCGCTTGCAAAACCCAAAACAAAGTATTGACTGTTCGATGTGATTCTGCGATTGGGCAGCACTTGCTGAACAATCCTGTGTGTGCTGGTTACTCACAACCAATATTTAAGGAAATCAATTGAGCTCACAACTTGGCTCATTTACATCTGTTTGAAGTGTTATACATCCATACATCGGGATCCGTTCTCTGCAAACAAAAGGAATATGCTCAAGCCTTGCGCCTTTTTTGCATTACCTGGGAGATCGGGGAGTCTGTAGATTCCATTGTTTTCTCCATGGCAACACCTTGGCCAGCAAGAGTCGACTGGCCAACCAAGTAGCACCCTTTTCTCCTGGAGTATGAACTGTTGTGATTGTTTGAAATTTGGTATTCTTGCATTTGTCCTGATGAGCGCAAGATGAAAAAGTTCAGCAACATTTCTCTTTTTTCAGCAATGGATTCCTTAAAGTACATCCTAAATCAATGATACTAATACTGGCAATGTACTGATCCCAATTGAGACATTGTTTGCTTGTCTCCTCTGAGATCCTTCCTCAACAGGGGCTCTTACATTTGGTAGGAGTCCGTAGTTTAATTTGTCATGGACTGATGGTTGTGTCTCAGCTCTCCTCGGTTCCATCGCTAAATTTAGTTTGTTTTATTTCCCCACGGCTTAATCATACAGCGATGTTGTCAGAGTAATGGGTTCAGCAATGCAAATGTGCAGAGCCAGTGTATTAAACATTGCCGTCCCCTGATCTCAATTATCACAAACATCATCCCATTATCCTGAGAATCCGGCCATCCTTAAACTCAGCTTTCTGTCATTACCTCTCTTGGCCATTTCTCCACCCACTGAACCCAAGTGAGTTTGAACCCATGATACAGGTAGTGAAGGGACAGCGCAGTCTCTGACCCCAGATACATTCCCACATTCCCACACCAACAAACGCAAACTGCCCCTTAGTGTGAGGAGGACTAACAGGGGTTACGTGGGGTTACGGGGATAGGTGGGATTGTTGTTGGAGCAGACTCGATGGGCCAAATGGCCTCCTTCTGCACTGTAGGGATTCTATGATTCAATCAATCATTTCAGAATCGGATTGAAGCTTTTTATGAATCAGTTACATTGGAACAGCGGGAGACCATTTGACCCCACAAGCTTGTTCCACCATTCAATGAGTTGATGTGCATCTTAACTCCATTTACCCCCTTTCTTGGTTCCACATCTTTTAATGCCTTTGTCAAACAAACATCTGTCAATCACACTTTTAAAATGTCCAACTTACCAGTAAACTCAAAAGCTTTTTTTAGGGAAGAGAGTTCCAGATTTCCACAAATCCTTTTTGTGAAGAAGTGCTTCCTGACAAGCGCCTCTGAACAGCCTAACTCAACTTTTCTGCAACCCTTACCAGAGGAAATAGCTTCTCTCCTCTCCCTCTTTCTCTCTCGCTAAGTATCCTAAGTAACCATTATAAACATTTGTATTCAATCACATCTTAATCTTCAGGAAATAGACACAAGCCTAATACATGCAACCCTTTCTACGTAATTTAACCATTTTAGCCCCAGTATCATTCCGGTGAATCTGATCAAAGGCCAGTCCATCCTTTGTGAGGTGTGGTGCCCAGAATTGGAAAAGTGCTGCACGGTGGCACAGTGTTTAGCACTGCTACCTCACATCGTCAGGCACCCAAGCTCGATTCCAGCCTTGAGTGACTGTCTGTGTGGAGTTTGCACGTGTAGACAGAGTCAATGGATGGGAGGCTGGTTTGTGTTTATGCACTGGGCTTCTTTCACGACCCTTGATAGTTTCTTGTGGTCTTGGGCAGAACGGGAGCCATACCAAGCTGTGATACAACCAGAAGGAATGCTTTCTATGTTGCATGTGTAAAGTTTGGTGAGAGTGGTATGGACATGCCAAATTTCCTTAGTCTTCTGAGAAAGTAGAGGACTCCGGATGCTCCAGTTTCCTCTCAGTCTGAAAGATATGCTGATTAGGTAGATTGGCTGTGCTAAATTGCCCCTTAGTGTCCCAAGATGTGCAGGTTAGGTGGATTGGCCCTGCTAAACCATCCTTCGTGTCCCAAGATGTGTAGGCTAGGTGGATTGGCCATACTAAATTGCCCCTAAGTGTCCCAAGATGTGTAGGTTAGGGGGATTAGCGGGGTAAATACATGGAGTTATGGGGATAGGGCAGTGGGGTGGTCCTGGATAGGATGCTCTGTCGGAGGGTCGGTGCAGACTCGATGACTTCTTCTGCTCTGTAGGAACTCTATGATTCTGTGAATCAAAAATGGGATCTAACTACAGCTTTATATAACTGCAACATAACCTCTACCGCTTTGTATTCTGGTCTCCTTGAGACAAAGCACAACATTTCATTAGCCTTTTAAATCATTTTTTTTGCACCCGTCCACCAGCTTTTAAGTGATAAACATCTGCTAGTTGGTTTAATGCAGTTTGAGGGAAACATCAAATATTCATTAAATGCTAATCTAATGATGTGATCCACAAAAGCACACACTGAATGGAAACCTAATGAACTTAAGGTGGATATTTACAATTTTACAATTCTAAACAAGAAGCGGGCTATAATCTTCAGGCGCTGCGCAGATCTTACTGTGCAGCGTGCCTCAAGAGTGCAAGAACTTCCTCGGAATAAGTGGGCAGAAATGTGGACCATAGCGAGCTGTGTTTGCATTTGTGAAGCACTGTGATGACATCTAGTGGGAGTTTATCAGACACCGGGCTCATCCAGATTGCTTTGTGTTTAAGTGTGTACTAAGTATTGATGGGCAGCTAATCCAAGTTAAACGACTGGTGGGAGCGGAGGAATTAGCAACTTATGGAATGGGCCTCAGCCAAGCAGTTTAGGGTTTTGGTTCATATTTATTTTACCTCTGGAGTCACAGCATTAGAAAGAGTTTGCAGCATTAGGCAGCAATGCCTGGATGACTCGCATTCCAACCATTATCTTGTAAATTGAGTCTGTGTCTATATATGCCCTGTTTGTGAACCCAATCCTCCACTCACCTGATGAAGGGGCAGCGCTCCGAAAGCTCATGCTACCAAATAAACCTGTTGGACTTTAGCCTGGTGTTGAGAGACTTCTTACTGTCCAACAGGAGGTTTGTATTTCCATGTTATCGGGTGCCAAGATCCAATTTAATTCTTTCACAACTTTTCTGCAATAGTTTGATATCACTGATTGACTATTTCAGAGGGTGTTTAAGAGTCAACCTCACAACTGTTTGTCTGGGTCCCCTCCGAGATCAATATATCCTTCCCGAAATGGATGTTTTAATTCTTTAAAATTAATTTTAACATTTATTTGTCACATGGGATGTGGGTGTCGCTGGCTGGCCCAGCAGTTTATAGCCCATCCCTAACTGTCCTCCATTTCAGAGGGCATTTGAGATCAACCACATTGCTGTGGGTCTGGAGTCACGTGTAGGACAGACCGGGTAAGGACGGCAGATTTCCTTCCCTGTCGTAAACCAGATGGGTATTTACGACAATGGTTTCATGGTCATCATTAGACTTTATAACCAAAAGGGAAAATGCTGGAAAGTCTCAACAGGTCTGGCAGCATCTGTAAGGAGAGAAAAGAGCTGACGTTTCGAGTCCAGATGACCCTTTGTCAAGGCTAAAAGGCATAGAAAGTGGGAGATATTTATATTGCAGGGTGAGGGAATGAAAGATGAGTCTGTTGTAGGCAAAAAATACCTCTGAGACTAGTCGTAGGTCAAAGTACAGTGGTTTGTTTTCACAATTGAGGGAGAGGTCCGATTCCTAACCCGTCTTCAAGTCATAGCCACAAAAACCAGGAGAAGGGCTGCTACTGGCAGCCCATAGAGAGAATAGAAGGTGTGAATGGCCAAACGGCAGAGAAGCTGAAATCAGAGGGCAAACTGTGACAGATGGAGATGTGAGGGGGAGGGGGGAGATGGGTGGGAGAGGGGAAAATTGAGAAAAAGGGGGAAATGGGAAGCAAAGGGAGAGAAAAGGTAAGAAAGGGGGAATGAAATAGGGGGAAAGAGTGAGGGGAAAAGAAAAATAACGAAAAGCAATAAAGAAATAAAAGCCTCAAAGAATTAGACTTTATAAATCCAGATTTTTATTGAATTCAGATTTCACCACCTGCCAAAGCAGGATTTGAGTCCCGGTCTTCAGATCTTGCCCTGGTTCTCTGGATTACTAATCCAGTGACAATACAACTGTGCCATTACCTCCCCATGGGTAGCACAGTGGTTAGCATTGCTGCCTCGCAGTGCTCGAGACCCGGGTTCAATTCCCTGCTTGGGTCACTGTGCGGAGTCTACACATTCTCCCCATGTCTGCATGGGTTTGCTGCGGGTGCTCCGACAGTCTGAAAGATATGCTGGTTAGGTGCATTGGCCATGCTACATTCTCCCTCAGTGTATCCGAACAGGAGCCAGAGTGTGGCGACTCGGGGATTTTCACAGTAACTTCATTGCAGTGTTAATGTACAGTCAGAAGTCTCACAACACCAGGTTAAAGTCCAACAGGTTTATTTGGTATCACAAGCTTTCGGAGTGCCGCTCCTTCATCGGGTGAGTGCGTCACTTGATGAAGGAGCAGTGCTCCGAAAGCTTGTGGTACCAAATAAGCATGTTGGACTTTAACCTGGTTTTGTGAGACTTCTTACTGTGCTTATCCCAGTCCACCGCTGGCATCTCCACATCAGTGTTAATGTAAGCCTACTTGCGACAATAAATAAATGAATTTTAAGCTTTTAAAACCTAGGACCCAGCACTGCACACAGTACCTGGAATGCAGTCTAATCAGAGCTTAATATAACTGCAGCATCCCTTTATATTCCAGCCCACTTTGCGAGCGATCACATCCCATTCACCTTTGTAGCTCTTATTGATACCTGTCCACTAGGGTCAGTCAGACTTTTAGAGACCTCAGCCTTCTGCTAGTCGAGGGAATCAGTTACAGGCAAGGAAGGGGAAAATATTAACGAATTGAGAGAGAAAATCAGAAACATTCCAGAGGGAGAAGCTCAATGGGAGATAAGACAAACAGACAGGCGGACTTAATCAAAGCTATTCCAGCGTGATGACAATCATGGATCAAAATGTCTGCAATGTAATGGTTTCCTTGCTCTGCCCAGTACATCATCAGTCATGTGTAAACAGGAGAAGAATCACAGAAAATCAAAAGCTCAGGCAGATCATTGTTCAATTTGGGTTGAGCCCTGATGATGATGTAGGAGCGCTCCAAATGCACAAATGGACAGCAGGATGGTTCACCCTCAGTGTATCGACACGGGGAACCTGAGTCTATCAGATAGTCCTGACGTTGTCACGTCACAATTGTTGATCGGAGTTCGAGAGGAACAGGAAGCCAGCATGCATCGATGACAGATACCCTTAAATGGTGAGATTTGAGATTGGAAGATTTTCTGATGGGGGTTTGGGCTTGTTTTAGCATTTAGTGAGAGAGGAACTGTAGGGGTCGGCACGGTGGCGCAGTGGTTAGCACTGCTGCCTCACAGCGCCGGGGACCCGGCCTCAGGTCACTGTCTGTGTGGAGTCAGCACGTTCTCCCCGTGCCTGCGTGGGTTTCCTCCGGGTGCTCCGGTTTCCTCCAAAGATGTGTGGATTAGGTGGATTAGCCATGCTAAATTGACCCGAGTGTCAGGGGGGTGAGCAGGGTAAATATGTGAGGTTATGGGGATGGGGACTGGGTGGGATTGTGGTCTATGTAGACTCGATGGGCCAAATAGCCTCCTTCTGAAGGGGTTCGATGATTCTGTCCTGTAAGTGGGTATAGATATTCTGGGCTGTGGTGAGCACCCAACCTAAGGCTGACTAAATACTGGCTGAACATTCCAATTTGGAGCGATGATTGCTGCAAGGTTAAACAGGACATCACCATGCACCCCTCTTATCGCTGGACAGCAGACATCCCACAATAGACCACGGTATTTTAAACAGTACAGTAAATTGATTATCTCTTCACCGACCCGGCCTGTTTAATGTCTAATCAAGAAACTCTGCTGAGTTTAATCAGCCAATAGAGAACATTCTTCATTTTATAGTCGCCATAGGGTCTTACAGGAATGTTCACACGGGCTTAAGTGCAGCCAGAATCTTCAGGAACTGTTTTCTTTTGCTTTGGTTTTTAGACAACTGCTGATCCCATTAAAGGCCTGTCTGTTTTAAGATGGCCCTATGTTGTGGTACTTACCACTAATAAAAAGTGCATTAGTGTCTCTGTGTTGTAAATCATCCCAATGGTTAGCCAAGTGCTCCCCACCCCTTTATCCGCCCATCTGTCTCATTTCAGGAGCCTTTGCAAATCAATGTCTTAAAACTTCGTTGATGCAGGCGCAATATTTCATGATGCTTCATAAGCCTAAGTTTTAATCTACTGAAGGCAGTTGTGGGTTTCCTTAAAAGTGCAAATACCATAGCAGGGTCACAGTTCACTGAGTTCCTTGTATGTTCAGCTAACCTTGTGGTATGTATCCTAATGTAAGAGGCGGCAGGGGGAGGGAGGAGACAGGAAGACAGAAAGAAAGAATGTCATTGACATCCAAGCTCAAGATGCCTCAAAGCACTTTACACCCAATCAGGTACCACATTACTGACGTAGTAAGGGCAGCAGCCCATATACGCACAGCAAGATCCCACAAGGCTGTGAACGGATGATCTCTTTTTGCTGTGTTGTGTGAAGGTTAAAAGTTTTTAAAGTTTATTTATTAGTGTCACAAGCAGGCTTACGTTAACATTGCAATGAAATTACTGTGAAAATCCCCTAGTCGCCACGCTCTGACGCCTGTTTGTTTGGCCACACCAATCAATTGACTCTGTCGACGCTTCCCGCTGCCTCAGAAAAGCAGCCAGCATAATTAAGGACCCCACACACCCCGGACATTCTCTCTTCCACCTTCTTCCGTCGGGAAAAAGATACAAAAGTCTGAGGTCACGTACCAACCGACTCAAGAACAGCTTCTTCCCTGCTGCTGTCAGATTTTTGAATGGACCTACCTCGCATCAAGTTGATCTTTCTCTACACCCTAGCTATGACTGTAACATTACATTCTGCACTCTCTCCTTTCCTTCTCTATGAATGGTATGCTTTGTCTGTATAGCACGCAAGAAACAATACTTTTCACTGTATACTAATACACATGACAATAATAAATCAAATCAAATCACGGGAAAATTTAGTATGGTCAATGCACCTAAACAGCACATCTTTCGGACTGAGAGGAAACCGGAGCACCCGGAGGAAACCCACACAGACACGGGGAGAATGTGCAGACTCCGCACAGTCAGTGACCCAAGCTGGGAATTGAACCCAGGCCCTTGGCACTGTGAGGCAGCAGTGTTAACCACTGTGCCACCGTGCTGCCACTGTGCCACCGTGCCACCCCTGTGTCACCGTGCCACCCCTGTGTCACCGTGCCACCCTGTAAATATTGGTCGGGACACCAGGAGCTAGTGGCACGGGGATTTTTTTTGACATCCACTCGAGAGACCAGACAGGGTCTTGGTTTGATATCTCATTTGAAAGGTGCAGCACTCCCTCGGTAACTCAGAGTGTCAGATTTGGATTGTCTGCTTGTCAACGCTGTGGTATCTCCCTGTTCACTGTGAAAATTGACCGCTGATTCTTAAAGAGCCATTTTCATCGTGAAATATTTGGCAGACCTTTTTGTTTTCCATGTTGGGTGGGACAAGAGTTGCATCCCATTTCACAGTCTGTTTCAACACTATTATATCACTGGCTTGTGTTCATCGCAAAATTATCGTAAAAGGTTTTGTCACTTTTTCCATCAGGATTTATCCACTTCTGTTAGCAAAACAGCCAGAGGAGAAATTCGTTTTTTTAATGCTGTTATGATCTTGGACAAGGCCTTTAAAAGGAAGATGAAATAAGGAAGGCACAAGGATGGCACGGTAGCACAGTGGCTAGCACTGCTGTCTCACAGTGCCAGGGACCCAGGTTCGATTCCCAGCTTGGGTCACTGTCTGTGCAGAGTTTGCACGTTCTATCCATATCTGCACGGGTTTCCTCCGGGTGCTCCAGTTTCCTCCCACAGTCCGAAAGACGTGCTGGTTAGGTGCATTGACTCCGAACAGGCGCCAGAGTGTGGTGACTAGGGGAATTTCGCAGTAACTTAATTTCAGTGTTAATGTAAGCCTTACTTGTGACTAATAAATAAACTTTATAAAGTTCAACAGTTTAGATCAAAAGACTTTTACAATACGAGTCAAACAAAGCAAACACTAAATATTAACTTTGGTAACCACCTAAACCACAGAATCTACATAAGTTCAACATGAATTAACAGGCAGATTGAGGCGGATTCTAAACTACAAAATGCATATTAAATGGCAGATAGACAGTTCTTACACATTGGCCCAGCTGTCCACTCGCTCAATATATTGTCACTGGACTCGTAAGACAGTGACCCAGAGCAAGATCTGGGGACCTGGGTTCAAATCCCGCCACAGCAGATGGTGGAATGTGAATTCAATTTTTTAAAATCTGGAACTAAGAATCTACTGATAACCGTGAAATCATTGTCGATTGTTGGAAAAACCCAGCTGGTTCACTATTGTTCTTTAGGGAAGGAAATCTGCCGTCCTTACCCAGTCTGGCCGACATGTGACTCCAGAACCACAGCAATTTGGTTGACTCTCAACTGCCCTCTGAAATGGCCGAGGGAGACACTCAGTTCAAGGGCAACTAGGAAAGGGGAACAAATGCTGACCCAACTAGCGATACCCATGTCCCATGAATGAATAAAAATTCAATCTCAGTCAGAAAGTCCTTCAAAACCCGTGTCTTCTTCACAAAGAATTTCAGCTGCTTTTCTTCTAGAATTTGGGGTCATTTCATGAGTTTGTGGGGGAAGGCAAGATGAGGATATTATTATGACCACATGAGGAGAGATAAAAAATGACTCCCGTACTTAACCACTCCAGCTCTGACCATTACCAGGTCTGATTCAGAGTTGAACGAGGAAGAAGACATCAATGTTGGTGCTTAAACATTGACATGCTGATTGCAAAGAAACTATTCTGGCAGGATTTCTTGAGCTGAAGGCAGAAAAGGGTTAGTTTTGATTGTTAAAACTCACCAGATAAAGGTATAAAAATATTTTAAATTGTCCCTTAGTGACCAAAGGTGTGTGGGTTAGGAGGATTACTGGGGTAAATATGTGGGCTTATAGGGATAGGGCCTGGGTGGGATGCTCTGTCGGAATGTAGGTGCAGACTTGATGGGCCGAATGGCCTCCTTCTGCACTGTAGGGATTCCATGATTGCGTCCCTCCAATTATTAATTGGTCACATCCATCTTCCACATCATTTTTCCTTAATAAATTCCGCTAAAAGAGCACTTTATAATGATTAGTGTGTGGAAATTAAATTACAGCAACTATAGCAGATAGCTCTGTCAGTAAGAATGGAAAGTGCTAATGTGCAGACAAGGCCTGGGTGAGGTCAGCAGTTGCTTATTCAGAGAAGTGACTAATCTAACCTTGGGTCAGTTTCTTAAACATTGTGTTTCCGATCAGGGCCATAGTTACAGGATTAACCACAAACAAGTACAAGAACAAACACCAAAAACAAGATATGGTGACATATTATGCTAATGATGGATTACAAGTAGACGGTTTCTATTGGATAGAAAGGTAAAAAAGCTATACTATGATTGGTGGACTATGTATGTAAATTAAGGATTAGAATGTTGCTCGTTTCTCATTTGCTGTAATGAGCTATAACTGCAAATCATCTGTATGAATCGACAGAACACCAGGCAGTGTATCCCACTGTATGTATGTTCTCCTTGTGCACAAGTAATAAAGCTTGTAAGGTTTTTTTTAGTTTATTTATTAGTCACAATTAGGCTTACATTAACACTGCAATGAAGTTACTGTGAAAATCCCCTAGTCGCCGCACTCCGGTGCCTGTTCGGGTACACTGAGGGAGAATTTAGCACGGCCAATGCAGCCCAGCACATCTTTCAGACTGTGGGAGGAAACTGGAGCGCCCGGAGGAAACCCATGCAGACACGGGGAGAACGTGCAGACTCCGCCCAGACAGTGACCCGAGGCTGAAATCGAACCC
Organism: Mustelus asterias; assembly: GCF_964213995.1. Lineage (NCBI taxonomy): Eukaryota > Metazoa > Chordata > Chondrichthyes > Carcharhiniformes > Triakidae > Mustelus > Mustelus asterias. The sequence continues at coordinate 4,350,777 of NC_135828.1, read as the reverse complement.
GGGTCCCTGGTGTTGTGAAACAGCAGTGCTAACCACCGTGCCACCATGCCACCCAGTTGGAGTACTCTTGGTGCCATAGTCTTGATCGGACCCAAGCCAACTACAAGTGAGGGGCAGCCATGTTGGTCAATCTCCTTCGAAGTCCTTAGGTGGCTGCGAAATGCCTGTGAACCTCAAGGCAAGGAACAATTAAAAAGGGAATCCCAGTGAGAGCCAAAGACTGTTCTGCTACAATGTTCGTAGGTCTGATGGATAACTCTCTCCCAATGTTACATCCAAGAGCTCACCCATCACTAAACTCAGGCTCCCCTTCCTGCCTGCTCCCCTGAAGTAGGCACTGGTCTAATATTGCGGGAAGCTCTGAGGATACTGTCCCCGAGTTAGGTTCCATTGACCAAAAAAACCTCTCTCGCTGGGTTCACTAATCACTTACTTGCTAAATTTACTGGTGCAATTGTTCCAATTTTATTCCTTCACTTTATCTAAGTGAAGGGTGGGATGCAAACTGAACCTTGTGTGTGACGCTGGCGCAGAGCTAGATTGGGCTGCCTTGAGTTGAATTTAACTTGATCACGTTTAATGATTTATCAAAGACGGCATGCAGTTGGTTCAAAGCTTGCTCTGGGGTCAATCCTGTAGCAAGAGACTGATTCTTAGCAACCTTACAGGAGAGATATCAATTACTCCGTTTATGTTTCTGTCAGTGTCCATATACTTCCCTCTGGCACACGATATATTTAAAAATACCTTAAAACAATATATACTTACTCGCAATTCAGAGACGAACGTCCAGCGCACTGAAGGCCATGGCAATGTCACTCTATCCATTTATCGGCCGCCAGCATTTTTCTTGCCCTTGCCGCAAACGAAACATAAATTGAGCTTAAAATCCAATCGGAATTCTTCCTTCAACACTCTGTGAGAAGGTGCACAGCTGCAATCTGAGCACTTATCTGCGGTTTGACTTTTGTGGCAGGACTTTGGCACTCAAAGTGAGGAAGTGAGAGCAGGAGAAGGCCATTCAGCCCATTTATCTAACCTGTATGCATCTGTTTAATGATGGGCTGCCCCACAGCCCTTTATTTGTCTGCTTACAGCGGAGTTTACGTTGGAAAAGGAAGTATGTTGATTTCATGTCTTTCTTTATTATATCCCAAGATTGTGGGTACTTCTACCTGTGCTCATCTGTGACTCCGCTCATCTGAGGCTGCGTTCACCTGGGACTCCGCTCACCTGGGACTCCGCTCACCTGGGCTGCGCTCACCTTGCACTGTGCCCATCTGGGGCTCTGCGCATCTGGGACTGCGCTCACCTGGGGCTGCACTCACCTGGGGCTGCGCTCACCTGGGGCTGTGCTCATCTTGCGCTGCGCTCACCTGGGGCACTGCGTATCTGGGACTGCACTCACCTGGGGCTGCGCTCACCTGGGGCTGCATTCACCTGGGACTGTGCTCACCCGGTGCTGCGCTCACCTGGGGCTGCATTCACCTGGGACTGTGCTCACCTGGTGCTGCGCTCACCTGGGGCTGCATTCACCTGGGACTGTGCTCACCTGGGGCTGCATTCACCTGGGGATGTGCTTTTGCAAGATCCCGGAATGTTATTGGACCTCTCCATGTGCAACTGTGACACATGTCGAAAGACTCAACCTGCAAAGGTGAATATCAGGAAATTGATAGTCTGTGTTGGGGGGTGTGGGGGGGAATAGAGGTATGTGAGGTGGCTGGAGGGGGTCACCCCTTATATCCACATCCCTTCAGAATAGTGGTGCTTTCCCTCAGATCCCAGATTTGTAGAAGTTGTTTACTGGATCACGTGAGGCTGATGTGGGACTTTTTCATTTGCTGCTCCGTACATTCTCTTGCCCAAAAAAGTGATAAAAAAGGCAATGCAAAACGTGACCCCTCGGAAAAATTCCTGTGACGATAAACAACCCCCCAAAAAAACAAAGACACATGTTACAATCATACTTGAAAAATATTTGTTCATAGATTCATAGAATAGTTCAGAGTACAGAAGATGACCATTCAGCCCATTATGTTCATGCCAGCTCTCTGTTACAGCTACTCAATTAGTCCCACTCTGCCTTTTCCCCATAAAACACAATCCTTCCTCTGTGTACATAGAAACATAGAAGATAGGAGCAGGAGGAGGCCATTTGGCCCTTCGAGCCTGCTCCGCCATTCATCACGATCATGGTTGATCCTTCAACTCAATAGCCGAATCCTGCTTTCTCCCCATAACCTTTGATCCCATTCGCCCCAAGTGCTATATCCAGCTGCCTCTTGAATACATTCAATGTTTTGGCATCAACTACTTCCTGTGGTAATGAATTCCACAGGCTCACCACTCTGTGGGTGAAGAAATGTCTCCTCATCTCCGTCCTAAATGGTCTACCCCGAATCCTCAGACTGTGACCCCTGGTTCTGGATTCCCCCACCATCGGGAACATCCTCCCTGCATCTACCCTGTCTAGTCCTGTTAGAATTTTATAAGTCTTTATGAGATGCCCCCTCATTCATAGCATCCTACAGTGCAGAAGGAGGCCATTCGGCCCATCTAGTCTGCACCGACCACAATCCCACCCAGGCCCTATCCCCGTAAACCAATGCATTTACCCCAGCTAATCCCCCTGAAACTAAGGGGCAATTTGCATGGCCAATTCACCTAACATCTTTGGACTGTGGGAGGAAACCAGAGCACCCGGAGGAAACTCACACAGACACGGGGAGAATGTGCAAACTCCACACAGACAGTGACGCAAGCCAGAAATTGAACCCGGGTCCCTGGTGCTGTGAGGCAGAACTCCAGTGAAAGTTCATAGGAACTCCAGTGAAAACAATCCTAACCTAGTCAAACCAGCCTCCCATCCATTGACTCTGTCTACACTTCCCGCTGCCTCAGCAAAGCAGGCAGCATAATTAAGGACCCCACGCGCCCCGGACATTCTCTCTTCCACCTTCTTCCTTCGGGAAAAAGATACAAAAGTCTGAGGTCACACACCAACCGACTCAAGAACAGCTTCTTCCCTGCTGCCATCAGACTTTTGAATGGACTTACCTTGCATTAAGTTGATCTTTCTCTACACCCTAGCTATGACTGTAACACTACATTCTGCACTCTTTCGTTTCCTTCTCTATGAAGGGTATGTTTTGTCTGTATAGCGTGCAAGAAACAATACTTTTCACTGTATGTTAATACATGTAACAATAATAAATCAAATCAAAAATCAAATCAAATCAAGTCATATCTCTCCTCATACATCAGTCCCGTCATCCCCGGAATCAGCCTGGTAAACCTTCGCTGCACTCCCTCGAGAGCAAGAACATCCTTCCTCAGAAAAGGAGACCAAACCTGCACACATCTCACAGAACAGTGGTGGCTGTCAAAATGTAACAGAACCCTCTTCTTGTGGAATAACTGATTGACAGCAATACACCCTCAGCATCGAGTCGGGATGATGCTTCTAATTTCTGTGCAAGCTACAAAATCTATAAACGAGTGGATCTAGATTGACAAACAGTAAAAATGCGTGATTCATTCCTATCCCTGGCACATATTCCAAAGGTGCAAGTGTAAAAATACCAGATCGTTCATAAACAAAATTAAATCAATGCAGGGGAATCAATACACCGTCTAATAGTTATTTCTCAACATTTATTTCCACCACTCCAGCTTTCAGGGGTTTGTTTATGGCCAAAGTCCAGCTGGGAAAGTTTATCTTTGTTTCTAATTTAAATTCGGGAAGCGGTGAGACTGAACAGTAGCCAGAGAACAAAATCATAGGGACAGGGACAGGGAAGCAGCACTTTCACACTCTCTCCAATATTCAAGATGATTGGCTTCAGTGGAAACCAATATCCTGCAGATGGGCTGCCAACTCATCAAAAGTCTGAATAATTACCCCCACCGAGTGCAGATTCAGACACACAGCCTCAATTTAATTCGGTACGTTTCCCTCCCTGCCAGTGACTCCTTTCCACCCTGGGTTCAGGCTGCACACCAACACTCCAGCTGCAGTAGGCTCTTAGAGAGCGCTCTCTGAGCTTTAACAAAGGGTCACCTGGACTCGAAACGTCAGCTCTTTGCTCTCCCTACCGACACTGCCAGACCTGCTGAGATTTTCCAGTATTTTCTCTTTGGGTTTACTCTCCGATCACGTGGCAGCTCCTCTTTGAGTTAATCAGGCAATGAGAAATTCCTACCCAATAAAAACATGGGGATGGAACGGGAACTTTATAGCTCTGGTTAAAGGGATAGAAGTGGCCCAGATGCAATGGGCCAAATGGCCTCCTCCAGAATCAAAATTTACACAATTCTATCAAAGTATCTTTCCAAAATAGGGAGGTTGATATCAGCGATTAAGTCATGTTAATATATTTTTTGCCATTTGTGTTTTAATCATCATAGAATCCCAATATTCACAAGGAGGCCATTCAGCCCATCTGCACTGACTCTCAGACAGAGCATCCCACCCAGGCACCATCCCCATAAACCCATGCATCCTCCTAATGTGCACATCTTGGGACACTAAGGGGCAATTTAGCACGGCCAATCCACCTAAGCCTGACATCTTTGGACTGTGGGAGGAAACCAGAGCACCTGGAGGAAACCCATGCAAACACGGGGAGAACGTGCAAACTCCACACGGACAGTCCTTTATGTTGGCTACATATAGGTTGGAATTCTCCGCCCTTGCCTAAGGCTGGAATTGTCCAGTCCTGCTGCAGTGAATGGAGTTTTGGCTGAGCGCCTAATTCTCCGATCTCACTGGCAACGTAGAATCATAGAATCAAAGAATCCCTCCTGCAGAAGGAGGCCATTCGGCCCATCGAGTCTGCACCAACCACTATCCCACCCAGGCCCTATCCCTGTAACCCCACCTACGTACCCTGCTAATCCCCCTGACACTAGGGTCAATTTAGCATGGCCAATCCACCTAACCCGCACGTTTTTGGAGTGTGGGAGAAAACCGGAGCATCCGGAGGAAACCCACACAGCAGCGGAAGGGCAAATGAAATCACAGAATCCTGCTCCTCATCTCCCCAGCTTCCATCTAAAATTCCTGAGGGGCTACTCTGCCCTTGTCATTTCCGCTATAATGACCACTGGTGAGTGCATTTGGTCTCTGCCACTTTGGTAATAGGAAAAGGGTGTTCCTCATCCTGAACAGTTTAATTGTTAATGTACTCCCAACCAATGGGGAAGAGGGAGCCAAGAGAGTTATGGATCACAGGTATCCAGGTGAGTGCACGTCCAATCACTGGCCTTCTTTGTGCATTGAGAATGTCATCAGTGCTTTAGAAATAGTTTCTACCTCAGTTTTAAGATTAACTGGAGCTTCTAGGTGGTCTAAAACTCAACAGCAGATATATTGACCAAAGCCCGTCAGTGTTATACAACAGTGTGTGTACAATAATGTCCTTCTGCTCTGACTCTCCTCAATCCTGACAATTATTTTCAATTTTAATAAAAGCAAATTACTGCGGATGCTGGAATCTGAAACCCCAAAAGATTTTAGCTTTGACAAAGGGTCATCTGGACTCGAAACGTCAGCTCTTTTCTCTCCTTACAGATGCTGCCAGACCTGCTGAGATTTTCCAGCATTTTTTCTTTTCAATTTTAACTTGAAGGGAACAAACTATTGTAAGATCTCTTGGTGTCATTTCCCAGGCATGGGATTTTCAGAGTAAGCTGTTTCTAACTGCTCCAAGATGAAACATGTCTGAATGTTTGGATTCTGACACAAAACGTCCCATTAATAATCATCTCCTTGCAACAGCTGCCTGCCCATTTCTGCTTGTTTCAAACAGAATCTGCCTCACATTTGCCAGCTGCTGTAACCAGTCTTCATCCAGCGATGAGTGACTCTACATCTCTCCTCACTGAAGCACTTTAAATCAAACCTAGTTGTGCAGTTGGGGACCACACATAAGGCGAACAGATCAGTGCAAAGACAATAGGAGATATCCACATTCAGCATCTGCCTGACACCAGTCATTACATCAGCAGAATGAAGAAGAAAGTGCCGGAAACATTCAGTAGGTCTGGCAGTATCTGTGGAGAGAGAAACAGAGTTCTGTAGAAGATTCATATGAAGTTGAAACTTGGGCAGCAAGGTGGCACAGTGGTTAGCACTGCTGCCTCACAGCACCAGTGACCTAGATACAATACCAGCCTTGGGTGACTATGTGGAGTTTGCACATTCTCCCCCGGTCTGTGTGGGTTTCCTCTGGGTGCTCCGGTTTCCTCCCACAAGATGTGCAGGTTAGGTGGATTGACTGTGATAAAATTGCCCCTTAGAGTCCCAAGGTGTGTAGGTTAGATGGATTGGCCAGGATAAATGTGTAGGGTTACAGGGATAGGGTGGGGGAGAGGGGCTGTGTAAGATACTCTGCCAGAGAGTCAGTGCAGGCTTGATGGGCAGAAAGGTGTCCTTCTGCACTGTAGAGATTCTATGAAATGTTAATTATTTTTCTCTCTCCACAGATGCTGCCAGACCTGCTGAGCTTTTCCAGCACATTCACAGCGGGACTTTCCGGCTGCGCTCAACCCAAGAGCGGAAAATTCCACCTGAGGACAACGAACCTTTGTATGGTCCGCCCCCCGTCCGCTACGATGCCCGTAGATGGGAAAATTCCATCCTCTGTTTTGATTTCAGATTCCAACATCCGCAGTATTTGTCTTTTATATATTTCCATTTAAGCAGCTGAGGGTGAGGGTAATAGAGGGTTACAATAATATATTCAGATGAGGAAAGATGGGAAGAAGCTTGAGTGAAGAATAAATGCCAAGATGGACTGATTGGGCCAAATTTCAGCCATTGAACTTTAGCTTCCAATTTACTCTTTTAATTTCAGATTTGGCTCATGTACTCCAATTGGTTCAGATGCTGGACATGCATGGGAGGCACAGTGGGTTAGCACTGCTGCCTCATAGCACCAGGGAGCCGGGTTCAATTCCCGGTTTGGGTCACTGTCTGTGAGGAGTTTGCACATTCTCCCCGTGTCTGCATGGGTTTCTTCCAGCTGTTCCGGTTTCCTCCCACAGTCTGAAAGACGCACCGGTTCGGTGCATTGGCCATGCTAAATTCTCCCTCAGTGTACCCGAACAGGTGCTGGAGTGTGGCGACTGGGGGGATTTTCACAATAACTCCATTGCAGTGTTTATGTAAGCCTAGTTGTGACTAATAAATAAACTTTAAAAGCCCCTAATTCTGTTACAGACAGGGATGAGAGAGAACTGAAAGCTCTGCACCCTTCCCTTGCTCTCTGTAATCTGCGTGTTTTAGAAAGGGAAGATGTGGGTGTTTTTAACCTGAGTGAATAAACAGCAGCAAACTTGTCATGTGTTTAAATAAGTAGGATTATTTATTCGCACGTTCATCCCACAAATCTAACCCTATGTCACGCATCCAACACTCACACACACGCACACACACACATGCACACACATGCACACACACCCACACACACACGCACACACAATCACACGCACACACACACACACACATTCCATTCTCGAAGAGTGGCTAGGCGAATTCAGTAATCACAGGATGCCCTTCAAGACCTGGATTTACAACAGATCACAAAGTTAGTTGCTTGTGGTCTTCTTACTAAGGTGCCGGTTTTCTGTACTGGTGAACTTGATAAAAGGAACAAGCTTGGAGGTCTTGCAATGTTGCAGTCTCCAGCCTTACGGCATGGATCTTGCTGCCTTTTCTGCTGCTGTTTCTTCCTCAGTGGTTTGCAGGCTGACTGATTCCTCCCCGGTTCTTGGAGTAAGTTTGGTTATCCAAAGTCGGGTTTTGATCAGATGACCACCTGATCAACACTTCTTCTGTCCACCCTGAACGATTTGACATTCAAAGCCATTGCTGTACAAACCTCCTTCTGCTGAACTGGTTTCTCTACAGCTGTTTTTGTTAAGTTTCAAGCTCAGAGACAGAGGGTGGAATTTTCCTGTCCCACCCGCCACAAGAATTGTAGCAGGCGGGATACGAGCAATGCAAATGTGGTTCGGCCGCATTTGGAATACTGCGCCCAGTTCTGGTCGCCACGCTGCCAGAAGGACGTGGAGGCTTTAGAGAGAGTGCAGAGGAGGTTTACCAGGATATTGCCTGGTATGGAAGGGCTTAGTTATGAGGAGAGATTGGGTAAACTGGGGTTGTTCTCACTGGAAAGACAGAGGATGAGGGGTGACCTAATAGAGCTGTATAAAATTATGAAAGGCATAGATAGGGTGAACAGTGGGAAGCTTTTTCCTAGGTCGGTGGTGACGTTCACGAGGGGTCATAGGTTCAAGGTGAGGGGGGGAGGTTTAACACGGATATCAGAAGAACGTATTTTACGCAGAGGGTGGTGGGGGCCTGGAATGCGCTGCCGGGCAAGGTGGTGGAGGCAGACACACTGGGAACGTTTAAGACTTATCTAGATAGCCACATGAACGGAGTGGGAATGGAGGGATACAAAAGAATGGTCTAGTTTGGACCAGGGAGTGGCGCGGGCTTGGAGGGCCGAAGGGCCCGTTCCTGTGCTGTATTGTTCTTTGTTCTTTGTTTTTTTGTTCGTTGTTCAAAGGTCCATTGACGTCGGGCAGAATTTTCCAGCATTGGGGCGAGCGCGGCTGGAAAATCTGCCCAGTGAGTCTAGGAGTCCATAGATTTTGAGTTTGGGGTAAGTCTATAGCTGTGAATTCCATACGCTGCTTTCTCTTGGTATGTCCATTCGCGGGGCGGAGAGGTGAGGGAGCACATCACCTCTGGTCATTCAATTAGGAGTTTTCCAGGGACTTATGTTACTCTGAATCTGTGCAGAAATCATAAAAATCACCTGACCCTTGACGGCCATCTCAGCTGCCTTCGTACGTCCATTTTAAAAAGAAAAAATGCAGTTCCAGAAAATTCTTAACTGGATATAGTCCATATTTAAAGTTATACAAAGAACAAAGAGCAGTACAGCACATGAACAGGCCCTTCGGCCCTCCAAGCCTGCACCGACCATGCTGTCCTATCTAGACCAATCACTTATATCCCTCTATTCCCCGTCAGTTCATGTGTCTATCCAGATAAGTCTTCAATGTCGCTAACGTGTCTGCCTCAACCACCTCACTTGGCAGCGCATTCCAGGTCTCCACCACCCTCTGTGTAAAAAACTTCCCCCGCACATCTCCACTGAACCTTTCCCCCCTTATCTTGAACTTGTGCCCCCTTGTAATTGTCATTTCTGCCCTGGGAAAAAGCTTCCAACTGTTCATCCTATCCACACCCCTCATAATTTTAAAAAATTCCATCAGGTCGCCCCTCAGCCTCCGTCTTTCCAGGGAGAACAATCCCAGTTTATTCAATCTCTCCTCATAGCTAATACCCTCCATACCAGGCAACATCCTGGTAAACCTTTTCTGCACTCTCTCCAAAGCCTCCACGTCCTTCTGGTAGTGTGGTGACCAGAATTGGACGCAGTATTCCAAATGTGGCCTAACCAACGTTTTATATAACTGACATAATTTGCCAACTCTTGTACACGGTGCCCCGTCCGATGAAGGGAAGGATGCCATAATGCTTTCTTCACGGCTTTTTCCACCTGTGCTGCCACTTTGAAGGACAATGAATATAACAAACCTTTACTGGGCATGAGAGTAATCATAGGTAATCGATTGTTTTGCTATTCAATATGAACATTGCTCACCTTTTCACTCAGATTCACTTTCCCTCCCTATCCGTGTATGAGTTGAAAATTGATAGAAAATTCACAGCCGAGTCAAGATTGCAGGCACAGCTCTCTAAACAAACAAGGTATTAGAGTGTAAAACACAACAAGGGCAAGGGAGCATTCATTCACATTGCAGGGATACGTTACAAGATGGATTTTCTCATTATGGAAGGCTGTAGACCGAGGATGATTTCCATGTACCTAACATCACAGGTCATAGGGTCATTGCTGAAGTGTCGAGCTGTTAGTCATTGGCAATGAACATGCTGTAACAAAAAATGTCTCTTTCCAATGCCCTGCATTCCAATCGGCACATGAGGTATGGTGTCAAAAGAAACGTTAACTGTAACATAGAGAGGTTATTAGTTTTGTAGTGGTTGGCATTAAAATGGATTATAATTCAGCATTGCCGTATTCCTGAGTGTGTGGGTGTGAATTATAAAGTGGTTTCCATGCCAGAATGGCTGCCAAAAAACCCATCTGGAATCTATACAGGTGCTTCCACATTTCTCTCAGTTTGGAACCTTTCCCCGTCTGGTTCATGTCAAGGTGAATCCAACTGTCCTTGAGACTTTGAACTACCTGAAGCTATGGAAAGCAAAACTTTGTCATAATTATATGGATCTTCCAGCCACAATGGGAGCAGGAAGAAATCAGTAGCCTTGGTGCTCCCCGCATTCCTCGGGAAGGGGGGAGTGAAGGATGGAAGGAAAAAGAAGGCGAAAGGAGAGGAGAAGGAGGGATGGGTGGGGGGAGACGGAGGAGGGAGAGAGGAGAACGTGAAAGGGAGTGCTCCTCTGGAACCAAGGAAGCTGAGAATTTCTCTTAACATCACTTTTCAATTCCCTCCACCCCCTTCCCAACTACACTCACCTTCATTCTAACAAGATAGTGCCAGGGGAACCACTCCAGCCCTGTCCTCCTCACTCCTGCCCATTGCCCTTCACTCATTCCCTCTAGGTTTTGGGCAGGAGTTGCGCTGGACACCAGGAACCAGAGTCTACCATGAATAGGGTGAGGACCTTGCACTGGGGAATTGGAAGTGAACCATCCTACCCCCTCCACCCCCCCCCCTCCCCACCCCCGCCACAGCTCCCCAGTTAAACTCTCGCCCGCGTTGACACAGTTCAAGAGGAGGCCATTGAACCCATCAGCCCTATGTTGCCCGTTTGGGGCTGTTACGATGGTTTTCTTGTTGTATTTAAAACTATCATTCTCCGCAATCATCCATTTTACTATAGGGCTCTGAATGAAATCATTCAGACCATTCAGAGTGAAAAGTTTAGAAATACATAGGCAATTAAAGTCTCAGCTTCAATTATAAGTAATTAGCATATACCAATAGATGTATAAGAGTTATCTCCATCCAATCATAGTTAAGGTTACATCATATGCACAAGGGTATAATGTCCAATTAAAACTTGTGCATGTTATATCATCAAGAAATGATAGCTATATCTCTGAACAATGGTATCTCAACCTCCCTTCGTTATGCGGAGATGCCGGTGTTGGACTTGGGTGGGCGCAATAAGAAATCTCACAACAACGGGTGAAAGTCCAACAGGTTTATTTGGAATCACGAGCTTTTGGAGCACTGCTCCCTTTCCGTTGTTCCTTGTTCTCATGGGCAGATATGAACTGCAGCTGCACATCATTCAATTAGATAGTTCTTGACCCCTATCTGGGCTTACTTGAATAGCTTTCCCTGTGTGACTGAGGTTCAGCTTGCAGCTTATGTGATTTTTAACCCGGTGTGATTATTAACCCTTTCATGCCTTTTCAAAAGGACTTCCCCTTTCCCTACATTGGCAAACCTCAAACTCTTTCAACTAGACTTGTTTCAAAAAGTATTTATCTATTTTCTAAATTAAAAGTTTTCCTGGATTCTCTTTCAACCACCGCTTCTGGTCAACCTAAGTCCTAACAACTCTGTATATAAAACAAATTCTAATTTTTCCCTTCATTCTTTGGGTGAGGAAGATAAATGGATTCTGCAAAGCGGGGAGATGGGTTTCCCAAATATAATTTTGCAAAACTTTTTAGAATTTGGAATATGCCTCATACTAAACTGAAATTATTATTGACCCCACCTGACCTTGCAGTTGAGTCACTGTTCTGATATAAGAAACACAACCACTAATTTTCACATAGCTAGATCCACAAACAGCAATGTGGTAACGACCAGATAAACTTTATATTTCGTGATGTTGATTGAGGGATAAATATTGGTCTTCACACCAGAATAACTCCCCTGCTCTTCTTCGAAATAGTCATAGAATCATCGAAACCCTACAGTGTAGAAGTAGGCCATTCGGCCCATTGAGGCTGCACTGACAACAATCCCACCCAGGCCCTATCCCTACATATTTATCCTGCTAATCTCCCAGACACGAAGGGGCAATTTGGCATGACCAATCCACCTAACCTACGCATCTTTGGACACTAAGGGGCAATTTAGCATGGCCAATCCACCCAACCTACACTTCTTTGGACATTAAGGGGCAATTTAGCATGGCCAATCCACCTAATCTACACATCTTTGGAGACTAAGGGGCAACTTAGCATGGCCAATCCACCTAATCCGCACATCTTTGGACCGTGTGAGGAAACCGGAGCACCCGGAGAAAACTCCACACAGTCATCTGAAGCCAGAATCGAACCCAGGTCCCTGGCGCTGTGAGGCCATGATGTGGAGATGATGGCATTGGACTGGGATAAGCACAGTAAGAAGTCTCACAACACCAGGTTAGAGTCCAACAGGTTTATTTGGTAACACAAGCTTTCGGAGCAATGCCCCTACATCAGGTGAGTGAGAGTTGTGTCCACAAACAGGACATATATAGACACAAACTCAATTTACAAGATAATGGTTGGAATGCGAGTCTTTACAGGTAATCAAGTCCCTGGCAATCCTGGAGTGGGATTTGAACCCAGAACCTTGTGAACTGTCGGAGATATGAGGGTGGCCAAAAGAGCCACGACTGACACCCAATAATAGCCAGTGGTCTTGTTCTAACAACGCAAGAATCCATTTAGAATCCATGCTATGAATAAGGACTACACAGCGCACTGAGTGTTTGAACAGCAATATCCCAACCAGAATCTCCAACTTAAATTCCAAATGGGAGTGTGAAGTCCAGTCTCCATCTCAGTGGGGGTGACACCACATTTATAAAGACATATCCATTTAAAAATCATAGTGAGATTAATATCAAATGGATTGAGTCTTTAATTTTTGAGTCATTTCTTTAAAACATTCTCTTTGCCACACAGAGTCGGCAGCAAGGATGAGCTTCAACCCTGCAAAAATTCCTTCCACGGTCATTAATTCTGTCAGATGCTGTCTGAACAGCATATGTAATGGTATGGCTTTTATTGGAAACAAAATCCTCAGAAGCCCAACTAAATTTATGGAGCAATACTCTTTTCTTTCAGGCCATAAAGTCCCTGCTACTGTACGGCCAGTCAAGTGGCTGCTCCAATGGGTTATATATACAAATTACTCTTCTCCCTAGACTCATGCCTTGTCCGTTTGCAGAATGACAAAGTTAGCAGCTGACTGTTCTCCTGTGACTGGAGGATCGGGGCAGCCATCTTAGACGGGGCTCAGAGAGGCAATGACATAGTGGGCACGTCACTGGACTAGTAGGCCCAGGCTAATATTCCAGGCCGACGGGTTCAAATCCCACCAAGGCAGCTCATGGAGTTTAAATTCAATAATATGATAACTGCCATCATTGTAAAAGCCCATCTGGTTCACTAATGTCCTTTGGGGAAGGAAATCTGCCGTCCTTACCCGGTCTGGCCTACACATGACGCCAGAGCCACAGCAATGTGGTTGACTCTGAACTGCCCTCTGAAATGGTCTAGCAAGCCACTCAGTTCAAAGGCAGCTAGGGATAGGCAACAAATACTGACCTTGCCAGCGATGCCCACATCTCATCAAAGAATCAAAAGACAAACATAAAACGTGTTGATCTGGAAAAGGCTGTTGGATTTTTTGGAGTGATCACCAGCAGTGTTGCTAGCAGACTCTGCACGGATTACGCCAATGTGGCATTACATATCGGGAGGAAGGACCACTGCACAGTCCTTATAGAGACAAAATACAAGATAGTATGCAAGATGATAAAAGGTATGGATAAAGTAGACGTGGAGTGGGTGCTTCCTCTTGTGGGGCATTCTAGGATGAGGCAGCAAATTTAAAACAGAGTTGAGGAGAAACTATTTCTCCCAAAGGGTTGTGAATCTGTGGAATTCGCTACCCCAAAGTGCAGTGGATGCTGGGACAGTGAGTAAATTTAAGGAGGAGTTAGACAGATTTTTAATTGGTAATGGGTTGAAGGGTTATGGGGAGAAGGCAGGAAAATGGGGATGAGGAGCATATCAGCCATGATCGAATGGCGGAGCGGACTCGATGGGCTGAATGGCCTAATTCTGCTCCTATATCTTATGAACTTTATGAACTTATAAAATCTCGTCTTCACATTGAGGAAACTCCCATCATGTTGTGTGGCACTACCACCATACTGAATGGGATAGACTTCGAACAGATCTGGCAACTCAAGACTTGGGCATCCGTGAGTGCTGTGGACCATCAGCAGCAGCAGAATTGGACTCAACCACAATCTGGAACCTCAGGGCCCAGCATATCCCCCACTCGACCATTACCATCAAGCCAGGAGACCAATCTTAGTTCAACAAAGAGTGCAGGAGGGCATTCCAGGAGCAACACCGGACACAGCTACAAATGAGGTGTCAATCTGGTGAAGTTACAACACAGGACTACTTGCATGCCAAACAGTATAAGCAGCAAGTAATAGACAGAGCTCAGCAATTCCACAACCAATGGATCAGATCTAAGCTCTGCTGTCCTGCCACATCCAGCCGTGATTGGTGGTGGACAATTAAACAACTCACTGGAGGAGGAGGCTCCACAAATATCCCCATCCTCAATGATGGAGGAGCCCCGTGCATCAAAGCAAAAGATAAGGCTGAAGCATTTGCAACAATCTTCAGCCAGAAGTGCCGAGTGGATGATCCGTCTCAGACACTCTGTAGAGGTCCCCAGCATTATAGATACAACTAATTTGATTCACTCCACGTGATATCAAGAAATGGCAGAAAGCGCTGGATAAAGGCTGTGGGTCCTGACAATATTCCGGCGGTAGTACTGAAGATTTGTGCAGGACAAATCCAACCCAGCCAATTACAGTTCTATCATCCACTCTTGATTATCAGTAAAGTGATGAAAGGGGTTATCAACAGTGCTGTCAAACAGCAATCACTCAACAATAACCTGCTCAGTGACGCCCAGTTTGGATTTTGCCAGGGTCACCCAGCTCCTGACCTCATTACAGCCTTGGTTCAAACATGGACAAAAGAGTTAAACTCCACATGTGATGTGAGAGTGACTGCCCTTGACATCATGGCAGCATTTGCCCAAGTGTGGCATCAAGGAGCCCTAGCAAAACTGGAGTCAATAGAAATCAGGTGGTTAACTCTCCATTGGTTTGAGTCATACCTGGTACAAAGGAGGATGGAAGATGGTTGCTAGAGATCAGTCATCTCAGTTCCAGGGCATCTCTGTAGGAGTTCCTCAGGGTTAGTGTCCTAGGCCCAACCATCTTCAGCTGCTTCATCAATAACCTTCCTTCCATCGTAGGTCAGAAGTGGGGATGTTCACCGATGATTACACAATGTTCAGCACCATTCGCGACTCCTCAGATACTGAAGCAGTCCATGTCAAAATGCAGAAAGATCTGGACAATATCTAGACTTGAGCTGACCAGTGGCAAGTAGCATTCGCACCGCACAAGCGTCAGGCAATGACTATCTCCAGCAAAAGTGAATCTAACCATCGCCCCATGGCATTCAATGGCATCACCATTGCTGAATCCCCTACTATCAACATTCTAGGGGTCACCATTGAGCAGAAACTGAACTGGATTAGCCCCCCATATAAATACAGTGGCAACAAGAACAGGTCAAAGGGGAGGAATTACCTCCTGACTCATAGATTTCATAGAATCTACAATGCAGAAGCAGGCCATTCGGCCCATCGAGTCTGCACCGACAACAATCCCACCCAGGCCCTATCCCCGTAACCCCACATATTGACCTTACTAATCCCCCTGACACTGAGGGGCAATTTATCATGGCCAATCAACCTAACCCGCATATCTTTGGAGTGTGGGAGGAAACCGGAGCACCCGGAGGAAACCCACACAGACACGGGGAGAATGTGCAAACTCCACACAGACAGTGACCCGAGGCCAGAATCGAACCTGGGTCCCTGGCGCCGTAAGGCAGCAGTGCTAACCACTGTGCCACTCATGTGCCACCGTCCCAAAAGCCTGTCTACCATCTACAAGACACAAGTTAGGAGTGTGATGGAATACTCTCCACTTGCCTGGGTGAGTGCAGCTCCAACAATACTCAAGAAACTCAATCATCCAGGATATAGTAGCCCACTAAATAGGCACTCCCCCCACAAACATTCGCTCCGTCCACCACCGATGGGCTGAATGGCCCCCCTTCTGCACTGTAGGGATTCTATGGAATAGGGTATGCAGATGGCAACTATTTTCTCTGATGTGATGTAAACACATCATTAACAGACAAATTCCTCTGTCTGGCTGCACCTGCTACATTTGCCCAATTTATTCTAAAAGACAACACTTAGATGCAACTAATTTCCCAGATTCTGTCCTAAACTGGCAATGCACCAAACAGAAAGATAATAATAAACCCAGAGTGAGGAAAAAGCCTCTCACCGAAATCTAGCTGGCGAAACACACTCTGCAGGGCTCAGGATAATCCCACCCTCTGTATCCAACTTTACTCCTGCCTCAGCTGATCTGCTGCTGATGCCCTCATCCTGGATTATTCTAATGTAATCCTGGCCAAACCGCCATAATCCATCTTCTGCAAACTCTGCTGTCTAGGAACTTGCACCAAGCTCGTGTTAAGACCCAGGCCAGAAACTCCTCGATGTTTTATGAAGCTAGCCCAGACCCTAGGTTTTTACATTTGAATTTGGCATTAGGGTGAGCACAAGGTGATTCACGCCAGGTATGATTCAAGTGACCCACTAGGAAGCTTGAACACAGTTAAAACATAATTAGCATAACTTTTACCAATTGCAAGATTCAAATATGATACAGCATAAACTTTAACAACTAGCTATCTCTGGTGTTCTGAGTCAAGCAACATCCTACAAACATAAACCTGTGATGTTAGTGTACCTTTAAGAAATTTTTTTTTTTAAATCATGGTCTCTGCAGCTATAACAGCTTTGGTTTTCCACTGCTGCTGAGCTGTCTGCTAGAAGTCCTTTTATTGCTGCTTTAATGGTTTGAATGGGGTTTTGTTTATTTTTACTCTGGGCCTCAGATACTTTCTGGGATTTGTCTTATAACCCTGCATTGTTAGGGGGAAGACTGGTAAGCAAGCTATGTGTTTCTTTTCTTCATAGTGAATTCAAGGTTTCACTTTTAATTTGGCTGGCAGCAGTTTTAGTTTAGAAGGGGGTGGACGTCAAGCTGGAAAGCAGTGTTTTTCTCTCTCTCTCTCCCTGGTTTTGGAAGTTCTGCTGGAAGCAAGGTTCCTGGCCTTCCAGGAGTAGGAAATCTGCTGTTGGTAGTTGGTTTGCCTAGAGTCTCTCTTGCCCTGGTGTTTTGGGAAGCTGTTCTGATTTCAGGCTGCTCTGTGTGTATATCCATAGGGCTGCTAGAAGTTACAAGGCTGGGAAGTCAGAATTTCAATTCTCCACCCAAAGGACTAAGTTCCAACATCACATGAGCATTTGTATTTTCTGTGCTGAACCTATGAAAAGGGTTTTGTGTTGGGAAGTTTGTTTGATTGGAACATTTCCCACATTCATTAAGGGTTATACAATATCATGGTTGTTTTTGGTCTTGTTGATAATTGGTAAAGGTTATTGTTAATTTTCTTTCTATACATGTCAGCTGTATTCTGAAATAAACTTTGTTTGATAAAAGCTCCCTGGTGGGTCATTTGAATCATACGTGAAGTGAAGCATCTCCTGCTCACCCTAGCCAAATTCAAAGTGCAAAGTTTATGATCCAGGTGGACTTCATAAAACACTTTGGAGTTTCTGACCTCAATTATAACACACCCCCTTCTGGACTTGGCACAAATAGCAAGTATGCTCACGTGTGCTGGACCTTCAGCTTTTTTTTACACCTGCTGTGAATTGGTGCTTTGAATATCGGAACAAATCTCTGAGGCTTCCCAGTCTTGGAACTTCCGCAACCTCATGATGGTCCAAAGAGCTTTACAGCTGATGAAATATTTTTCTGTAATGTAGTCACTAATTGAAACATAACAGACAATTTGTGCCCCCCAAAGTCCCAGAAGCAGCAATGTGATAATGGCCAGATAGTCTGTTGTAGTGAAGTAGGATAAATATTGGCCCAAGTTATTAATTCCAATGGTTGTGTGTCAAGGAAGAACGAGTCTGAAGCTAGTCTGCAACTTAAAACAGGTTTTTTTCCAAGAAAGCAAAGCAAAGTCACAGACTCTCCCAGTTCCTCTCAGACACCCCAGAGTGAATTAGTTTATATCCTATTATAATGACTCCCTAATCCTTCCCCAACTGGGTATAGCAGTGTTTAATTACCAACTTAAAGCAAGCATTTCATTGCAACACCAATCCAAGGTAGCTTGGAACACCAGTTCGAAGTGGTGTATATTCTGGGCAGCACAATGGTTAACACTGCTGCCTCACAGCATCAGGGACCCTGGTTCAATTTCAACCTCGGGTCGCTGTCTGTGTGCAGTCTGCATGTTCTCCCTGTGTCTGTGTGGGTTTCCTCCGGGTGCTCCAGTTTCCTC